>NW_005364412.1:163606-191393 GCF_000412655.1 Myotis brandtii | reverse complement strand
TAAGTATCGTTGCTGATCAAGTTCATCCTATCATGTTGATGGCGTATCCCAATGGAGATGGATTCTTCCAACAAGACAATGCGCCATACCACGGTGCTCATATTGTGCAGGAGTGGTTTCAAGAGCATGAGGGAGATTTTACCTTGCTTAGGTGGCCCCCACAATCACCAGATCTCAATCCAATTGAGCATTTGTGGGACAAAGTTAAAAGAGCAATCAGGCAGCTGGTTCCACAACCATCAAATCTCACAGAACTGGACAGTGCTATTCATCAGGCATGGTGTCAGATTCCTTGCATCACCTTTCAACATCTCGTGGAGTCAATGCCAAGAAGATAGCTGCAGTATTGAAGGCAAAAGGTGGCCCAAGGAAGTACTGATGGGGTGGTCATAATAATCTGGCCACTCGGTGTATATATATATTGACACTTTTTTGCTCATTATAAATGAATGGACAATATACATGTCTCATTACTTGTTTTAAAAATTGCTTTATACCATTTTACAATCTGCTTTATTCAGTTAATCACATAAGCTATATATTTTAGCTGTTTTTCCTTTCGAAGTGTGCATCCTATAGCAGCAGAGGTGAGCACTTAGTGGCCCTCTAAGACATTTATTTATTTATTTATTCATTTATTCATTCGTTCATTTTAATCCCCACCTGAGGATGTGATTTTTAAAAAAATATATATTTTATTGATTTTTTTTACAGAGAGAAAGGGAGAGAGATAGAGAGTTAGAAACATTGATGAGAGAAAAACATCAATTCAGCTGCCTCCTGCACACTCCCTTCTGAGGATGTGCCTGCAACCAAGGTATATGCCATTGACCGGAATCAAACCTGGGACCCTTCAGTCCGCAGGCCAACGCTCTATCCACTGAGCCAAACCAGTTAGGGCAAGGATGTGATTTTTATTGATTTCTTTAGAGATAGAGAGAAACATTGATATGAGAAACATTGATTGCTTGCCTCTCATTTGCATCCTAACCGGGGATTGAACCCTTTAACCCAAATATGTATCCTGACTGGAATTGAACCCACAACATTTTTGGTGTAAGGGAGGATGCTCCAACCAACTGAGAAACCCAACCAGGGCACCACTATATTTATTATATGACCTTTTACAGTAAAAGCTTGCTTCCCTTTGTTCTAAAACAATTAAAGTTGCCTGGGACTTCTTCATTCTTTTGAAGTTTTACAGAACTCATTTGAAAAAAATAAAACAAGCCTTTATCTAATTTTATTGTGAGAGAATAGCTTTTGAATGTTCTGTCTTTTTTGTAATGTTTATTTGTTTCAATGGCATTTTAACTGGAACTAACATTTTGTAACTTAAATTTTTCATGGCCAACAGAATTTTCCAGATTTTTATGTTAATTAGTAAATATTCAATATATTCTATTAAAGCTTCAAATTTTTCTATTTTTATGTTTTTTGAATGTTGTGTGTATAAATATTCTTTTTTCCTTGTTTAGTATTATGGAAGTTTTCTGTTTTATTATCCTCTTAAAGAACAAATTATTGGCATATATAGGGTCTACTTCATCTATTTTATCTATATTTAAGCTATTTATAAACAATTGGCTTTATTCATTCTTTAAAATATTTTAAAATATTTAATTTTATTTTTTAATTAGTTAAGTATAATGAATATTTAGTTGAGGTATTACAATGTTTCTTATTTAAACATGAATGCATTTAAGGTTATATTTTTTCTTTGTGTACCAAATAAGCAAATCTCATTTTCATTATGGTTTATATACTAAATTTGTATTTAATATTATCATCCATAGGAGAATTAAGTAATAGTTGTCAAAACATTACTAATCATTTATTTTTGTTATCATTAATATTAGTATTAAATTTTATTTTATCAGAAATTATCAACCTTTTAGGCCTAATGTGATTAATTGTTTTTTAAATACACTTTTCATATATGAAAGAAAAATTTATAACATTATTTATAAGGTCCAAGTTTCAATATATAGTACTAAACAAGCTTGTTAAATATTCTGTATTCCTATTTATGTTTTGAATAATTGTTCTATTTGACTTAAGACTATATGTTAAACAATTCCTCAAGCAATTTTTAATTTTGTGTTTTTCTAGGTAACTTCTAAATAGCTTTTAATTTTTCATATGTTTCTGCCATGTGCATGATGATTTATGGCTTAGCTCTGTATTATGATTTGTTTTAACAGTAGAATATAAAAATCTTAGTTTGAGTTCTGTCTTCTGATATTAATTCTGCTCACTTTTTACTTTGCACTTGCCTAATATATACTTTACACATCTTTATTGTTATCCTTTTCAAAATTTAATTGCCTTTAAGTGTAATTATTATTAATATCAAAGTGCTAAAATTTTCTTTTAATCATAAACTGAATTTGTCTTTTAAAAGAGAAATTTAAGCTAGTCACCTATATTGTGATAATTGATGTTTTGATCTCATTATTCTTTTTTTTTTAAATATATTTTATTGATTTTTTACAGAGAGGAAGGGTGGGGGACAGAGAGTTAGAAACATTGATGAGAGAGAAACATCGATCAGCTGCCTCCTGCACACCCCCCACTGGGGATGTGCCTGCAACCAAGGTACATGCCCTTGACCAGAATTGAACCTGGGACCCTTCGGTCCGCAGGCCGTCGCTCTATCCACTAAGCCAAACCGGTCAGGGCGATCTCATTATTCTTATGGAATTTTATGCTATATTGTTACGATTTCTTAGGATTTCCTTCTTCTAATATTCTAACTTTTCTATGATAGTCAAATGTTCTTGGTCTTCCATGGCTTTCAACCATTATCCTGTTGGATCCATGACTTAGAAATTTACATTCTAATTCTATTCTACATACCATTATTTAAAAAATATATTATAATTTATTTTGCATATTTCTTTAATAATTTCAAGAATAAAAATATACTAATGGATTCTTCTTTAAGTGGAATACTGTAGCAAGTCAATACATTCCCACCTTCCCATGTATTACTAAAATAACCTGAAAAAATTTTTTAAATATATGTTTTGTTTATTTTAATGAGAGAGGAAGGGAGAGGGAGAGAGACACATCAATGAGAGAGAAAAACATTAATTGGCTACCTCTTCCATGCCCCCTACTGGGGATTGAGCCCCAAACCCAGGCATGTGCCCTAACCAGGAATAGAGCTATTAGAGCTGGCAACCTCTCTGTGCATGGCATTATGCTCAACCAACTGAGCTATAGCAGTCAGGGCAGGTTTAAATATATATATTTGACTTAAAACTATATGTATATATATACATACACACACACACACACACACACACACACACATACTTTGGGAATTATGTATTTTTATCTATATTAGGTTCAGACTCCAGATTAGCAATTGCATGTACAGTATAAGCTTCAGGAATTTAACATACTTATTAAGTGCAATAGGAGACTCTAAATATAATTGGTTTTGTTTTCCTATTATTCTATACTAGAGGTCTGGTGAACAAAATTCGTGCATGGGTAGGGTCCCCCTATGCCTGGCTGGTGATCAGGGCCAATCAGGGCCTTCCGGCTGCTGGACGGGGCCTTCCTACCCCAGCTGCCAGCCGGCCTTCTTTTCTCCTGGCTGCCAGCTGCCGGCCGGGGCTTCCCTACCTTTCTTTGTTCTGCGCTGCCCCCAGGTAGTCAGTGCATGTCATAGCAAACGATCGAACTCCCTGTCTCCTGGTTGAACTCCCGAGGGGACACTTTGCATATTAGGCTTTTATATATATAGACTAGAGGCCCAATGCATGAAATGTGTGCATGGGTAGGGTCCTTAGTTTTGGCCGGTGATCAGGGCCAATCTGTGGGGCGACTGGCAGGGCAATCAGGGTCCCTCGCTGGCACCTGCCTTGGCTGGCCTGGCACCACCCGCTCGCCGGCCCTGCTACCTGCCGCCACTGCTGGTCACCTCCCTCTGTGGGGCGACTGGTGGGGCAATTGGGCCCCCCTCGGGACAGAGAGTTAGAAACATTGATGAGAGAGAAACATCGATCAGCTGCCTCCTGCACACCCCCCACTGGGGATGTGCCTGCAACCAAGGTACATGCCCTTGACCAGAATTGAACCTGGGACCCTTCGGTCCGCAGGCCGTCGCTCTATCCACTAAGCCAAACCGGTCAGGGCGATCTCATTATTCTTATGGAATTTTATGCTATATTGTTACGATTTCTTAGGATTTCCTTCTTCTAATATTCTAACTTTTCTATGATAGTCAAATGTTCTTGGTCTTCCATGGCTTTCAACCATTATCCTGTTGGATCCATGACTTAGAAATTTACATTCTAATTCTATTCTACATACCATTATTTAAAAAATATATATATAATTTATTTGCATATTTCTTTAATAATTTCAAGAATAAAAATATACTAATGGATTCTTCTTTAAGTGGAATACTGTAGCAAGTCAATACATTCCCACCTTCCCATGTATTACTAAAATAACCTGAAAAAATTTTTTAAATATATGTTTTGTTTATTTTAATGAGAGAGGAAGGGAGAGGGAGAGAGACACATCAATGAGAGAGAAAAACATTAATTGGCTACCTCTTCCATGCCCCCTACTGGGGATTGAGCCCCAAACCCAGGCATGTGCCCTAACCAGGAATAGAGCTATTAGAGCTGGCAACCTCTCTGTGCATGGCATTATGCTCAACCAACTGAGCTATAGCAGTCAGGGCAGGTTTAAATATATATATTTGACTTAAAACTATATGTATATATATACATACACACACACACACACACACACACACACACATACTTTGGGAATTATGTATTTTTATCTATATTAGGTTCAGACTCCAGATTAGCAATTGCATGTACAGTATGAGCTTCAGGAATTTAACATACTTATTAAGTGCAATAGGAGACTCTAAATATAATTGGTTTTGTTTTCCTATTATTCTATACTAGAGGTCTGGTGCACAAAATTCGTGCATGGGTAGGGTTCCCCTATGCCTGGCTGGTGATCAGGGCAAATCAGGGCCTTCCAGCTGCTGGACGGGGCCTTCCTACCCCAGCTTCCAGCCGGGGCCTTCTTTTCCTGGCTGCCAGCTGCCAGCCGGGGCTTCCCTACCTTCCTTTGTTCTGCGCTGCCCCTGGGTAGTCAGTGCATGTCATAGCGAGCGATCGAACTCCCTGTCTCCTGGTTGAACTCCCGAGGGGACACTTTGCATATTAGGCTTTTATATATATAGACTAGAGGCCCAATGCATGAAATGTGTGCATGGGTAGGGTCCTTAGTTTTGGCCGGTGATCAGGGCCAATCTGTGGGGCGACTGGCAGGGCAATCAGGGTCCCTCGCTGGCACCTGCCTTGGCTGGCCTGGCACCACCCGCTCGCCGGCCCTGCTACCTGCCGCCACTGCTGGTCACCTCCCTCTGTGGGGCGACTGGTGGGGCAATTGGGCCCCCCTCCCACTGGCACCCACCTTGACTGGCCTGAGGCCTGAGGGCTGGGGGCAGCTCCTGCGTTGAGTGTCTACCCCCTGGCAGTCAGTACACATCATAGCAACCGGTCATTCCACTGGTTGTTCCACTGTTCGGTCGATTTGCTTATTAGGCTTTTATTACATAAGATGAGATCCAAACTCTGCAGTCAAAGAAATGGAAGATATGTACATGCTGTGTGTGTGTGTGTGTGTGTGTGTGTGTGTTTTCTATCAACAGCATTTGTGCTATTGGCAATTTATCTATAGACTATAAGTAAACTATAAGTTGAACCTGCCATCATCTTAGTTTAAACCTTCATTACATGGCCTGTTCCTCTGAATAATATTCTCGTTTTCCAAACACACACTACTTACCTGTTTGACCTCATGGTTTTCTATATCCCAAGTCTCTGTGGGCAACACTGATGGAAAGTGATTGTCATGTGGTTCATACAATGACCATATAGATATCCTGTGCTGTGATCAGAGCAGAACTTTACATTCATTTTGCAATGCCCTGGAATTCACCATTCACCCAGTAGAAGCCTTTTTCTGCTATAAACTGTCCCCTGATAAAACTGCTCACCTGGAACAAATGAAGTATTCAATCAGCAGGAGCAAGGAGACCAGTTCTAGCTAGCTGGATGGAAGGGGGTTGTTTTGTTTTGTTTTGTTTTGTGTAAATAAGGAGAAAATGCTCAGTCATTGAGGGTCTTCTTTCTGGTTGTCCCTTTTACTAAAGGAGGAGGAAGACTATGTTTCAACCATGCATGGTCATTTGCAAGCAATATTGGTTACATTTAACCTGCATTTGTGAATCCTTTACTGATAGAACGTCCCCCAGAATATGCTTTAATTAGTGACAGTTTTTTCTCCTTGTATATAGTGCTCACCTGAGGTTATTTTCTGATGGAAAAATCTCTTTGATATCATTGAATTGAACTCTAACATTTCACATGAAAAATCAAGCAGAGAGAGAGGAAGGGATTTCACCAAAGGCCTAAAGCTACAAAGCAGCCAATGGGAGACCTGACAGAAGGTTTTCCATTCCAGTACCACCAACTGTTGAGCCACTGCTGCACTGGAGAGACCAGAATTGTACCTTTCTGGTTGGCATGGGTGTGAAAGGTTGGGAATGGCACATAGGGATGAGGTTTTTGTGTTTACTGCACTATATATTCAGGATTGATATATACAAGGGCTACTGGGGATTGAGCCCCAAACCCAGGCATGTGCCCTAACCAGGAATAGAGCTATTAGAGCTGGCAACCTCTCTGTGCATGGCATTATGCTCAACCAACTGAGCTATAGCAGTCAGGGCAGGTTTAAATATATATATTTGACTTAAAACTATATGTATGGTGATCAGGGCCAATCAGGGCCTTCCGGCTGCTGGACGGGGCCTTCCTACCCCAGCTGCCAGCCGGGGCCTTCTTTTCCTGGCTGCCAGCTGCCGGCCGGGGCTTCCCTACCTTTCTTTGTTCTGCGCTGCCCCCAGGTAGTCAGTGCATGTCATAGCAAAAAAATAATACAATAATTAGTAAACAATAATACAAGAATGAACTCCATGTATTTTGTACTCACAACTGGAAACCTACTCTTGCCCATCCTTGTATATTTGTGTATATATGATTTGGCTGGCACCTGCCTTGGCTGGCCTGGCACCACCCGCTCGCCGGCCCTGCTACCTGCCGCCACTGCTGGTCACCTCCCTCTGTGGGGCGACTGGTGGGGCAATTGGGCCCCCCTCCCACTGGCACCCACCTTGACTGGCCTGAGAGACACCTTATAATAGAACTAGCTATTAGACAATGGGGATATATATATATATATATGACAAACAAGGATATGGATGAGATTTAGAGGTCTGGTGCACAAAATTCGTGCATGGGTAGGGTTCCCCTATGCCTGGCTGGTGATCAGGGCAAATCAGGGCCTTCCAGCTGCTGGACGGGGCCTTCCTACCCCAGCTTCCAGCCGGGGCCTTCTTTTCCTGGCTGCCAGCTGCCAGCCGGGGCTTCCCTACCTTCCTTTGTTCTGCGCTGCCCCTGGGTAGTCAGTGCATGTCATAGCGAGCGATCGAACTCCCTGTCTCCTGGTTGAACTCCCGAGGGGACACTTTGCATATTAGGCTTTTATATATATAGACTAGAGGCCCAATGCATGAAATGTGTGCATGGGTAGGGTCCTTAGTTTTGGCCGGTGATCAGGGCCAATCTGTGGGGCGACTGGCAGGGCAATCAGGGTCCCTCGCTGGCACCTGCCTTGGCTGGCCTGGCACCACCCGCTCGCCGGCCCTGCTACCTGCCGCCACTGCTGGTCACCTCCCTCTGTGGGGCGACTGGTGGGGCAATTGGGCCCCCCTCCCACTGGCACCCACCTTGACTGGCCTGAGGCCTGAGGGCTGGGGGCAGCTCCTGCGTTGAGTGTCTACCCCCTGGCAGTCAGTACACATCATAGCAACCGGTCATTCCACTGGTTGTTCCACTGTTCGGTCGATTTGCTTATTAGGCTTTTATTACATAAGATGAGATCCAAACTCTGCAGTCAAAGAAATGGAAGATATGTACATGCTGTGTGTGTGTGTGTGTGTGTGTGTGTGTGTTTTCTATCAACAGCATTTGTGCTATTGGCAATTTATCTATAGACTATAAGTAAACTATAAGTTGAACCTGCCGTCATCTTAGTTTAAACCTTCATTACATGGCCTGTTCCTCTGAATAATATTCTCGTTTTCCAAACACACACTACTTACCTGTTTGACCTCATGGTTTTCTATATCCCAAGTCTCTGTGGGCAACACTGATGGAAAGTGATTGTCATGTGGTTCATACAATGACCATATAGATATCCTGTGCTGTGATCAGAGCAGAACTTTACATTCATTTTGCAATGCCCTGGAATTCACCATTCACCCAGTAGAAGCCTTTTTCTGCTATAAACTGTCCCCTGATAAAACTGCTCACCTGGAACAAATGAAGTATTCAATCAGCAGGAGCAAGGAGACCAGTTCTAGCTAGCTGGATGGAAGGGGGTTGTTTTGTTTTGTTTTGTTTTGTGTAAATAAGGAGAAAATGCTCAGTCATTGAGGGTCTTCTTTCTGGTTGTCCCTTTTACTAAAGGAGGAGGAAGACTATGTTTCAACCATGCATGGTCATTTGCAAGCAATATTGGTTACATTTAACCTGCATTTGTGAATCCTTTACTGATAGAACGTCCCCCAGAATATGCTTTAATTAGTGACAGTTTTTTCTCCTTGTATATAGTGCTCACCTGAGGTTATTTTCTGATGGAAAAATCTCTTTGATATCATTGAATTGAACTCTAACATTTTACATGAAAAATCAAGCAGAGAGAGAGGAAGGGATTTCACCAAAGGCCTAAAGCTACAAAGCAGCCAATGGGAGACCTGACAGAAGGTTTTCCATTCCAGTACCACCAACTGTTGAGCCACTGCTGCACTGGAGAGACCAGAATTGTACCTTTCTGGTTGGCATGGGTGTGAAAGGTTGGGAATGGCACATAGGGGTGAGGTTTTTGTGTTTACTGCACTATATATTCAGGATTGATATATACAAGGGAAGGTTTACAGTTGTTCATATGGAAAATAATACAATAATTAGTAAACAATAATACAAGAATGAACTCCGTGTATTTTGTACTCACAACTGGAAACCTACTCTTGCCCATCCTTGTATATTTGTGTATATATGATTTGAGACACCTTATAATAGAACTAGCTATTAGACAATGGGGATATATATATATATATATGACAAACAAGGATATGGATGAGATTACAAGGTTAAATAAGACTGGCACAGAGAGCACAGACAGATAAGCCATGTAGGGAGCCCTGGTTTGTTGCAGAGTTTTCCCTGCACGTCCTTGAATCCAAGAATTGTAAGACTAGGCATTTCTATAGTTAGTATTTTTCAGAGAGATAGGGCATTAATATATAGTATCTCAAAAGAAGTAGAGCTTTTCTTGACTATTGATTTTGGAAACATTTTTCTTCTTTCTTTGGTAGTTGGAAATATGTTACAGAGAGGGATTGCACCTTCTAGTCCATGTATTCAGTGTTCTCTCTAACTCTACCCCGAGGGGAAGAAGAGAGGGTAGTAAATGTGTAATTAGTCACAGAGAATCTGAAGTTGGCCCAAACTTAAATATGTTATTCACTTTGGGGTATGTGGGAAAGTTCAATCATTGGCAGTGACGGGACCCTGCACTTGACTTTTCATGTGAAGTTCATGGTAGATTGGAAAAGAGCTAAGGATTTGTAGTGGGGAAGCCAGTCCAGACACTTGTCTACTGCATGAGAATTAGAGAAAGCAATACACTGTATGATTCGCACAATACTTAAAGATGGTTAAATTTTGAAAATGGTTTTATAAGGTGAAAAGCACGATGCACCTCATAATTATTATCCTCTTAGGTATTGAATATTATCTTCATAAAACAGCAAATGTTATACAAGTCCTTTCTTTTCTAAATATATTGCCAGCACAGTTTTTGTTGTACTTTCCTCCACCTGTTTTATTAGCTGCTTCCTATGGAGAATTGAATCTCCATCACTATGAAGTGTGCCTTTTTGTCTTTCGTTGGCTCACGTTCAGTCTGCACTATGTTTCAGAAGTCACTGCCAGAGAGTTGTATTTCACAGAACAATATTACTGCAACAACAAAGAGTTGATTTAAGTGAGTCTGAATAGCAAAATATAGCAGAAACACATGACTGAAATGATTGCTAACATATACAGCAGTAACATATGACTGAAATAACGGGTAACATATGAGATAGAAGTGAGTCTCTAGCCTCGGTCCTTTAATAGATTGCCAGAACACCTTTTCTAGTTATCTGTGCTGTCAGCATATTTTTAAAAATAAAGTTACAAGTTCTAGTTTTTTGTGTGTGATGGAGATGGATTTGAAATTGGCCTAGGCATACTCATTGTATTGGTTAAGGAAAGATTTACCTCAGCTGAAAACTTGCTTGTTCTATTTATAGGAACTTTCATTGTTCATTGCACAATCTAGATAACAATATTAATGAGAAATTAGCCCTTGCTCTCTTTAGTTTTTGTTTCATGACTCATGATGCATTTTTTCTGCAGAGACTCGTTAGGTTGTTTTACTGCTATGCGTTTTATTTGCCCTTTAAAAAGAATGGAAAGGACTGCATTGTGCTCTTAAACTTATTGCTAGATTTTCTAACACAATAATGGCAGCAAGGAATGATTCTGTTACTAAAATCTCCTTGTGATTACTTCTTCATCTATTACCATGCTGAGTGGCCTAATAACAAATTTTTATATCAAAGCTAGAGGCTCAGCACACAGATTCCTGCACATTGAAAGGAAATTAATTAGAAAAAATATTTTAGAGGCTGGGGAGGGACCGCAGGGGGCTCCAGGGTGTGTCTGGCCCATCTCGCCCAGTCCCCATTGGCCGGACCCCAGCAGCAAGCTAACTTACTGGTTGGAGCATCTGCCCCCTGGTGGTCAGTGCGTGTCATAGCTACTGGTGGAACGGTCAAATGGTCAGAGGGACAATTAGCATATTAGGCATATATATAGATGTTCTCCTTAGGTTACATATTTTCTATAATGAACATCAGAAACCAAAGACGAGCTGCTGTTTAATGGAGCTGCTTTTTACCTTGAATCATATTGAACTGCTTAGAAATTAGCCTGACTCTTCGCAATTACATCCACTATTTGAGCTTAAGTAAACCACCAAAGAGGAGCCCTTTCCCAGGTCACACTTGTTCAGAAAGTTTGGCAAGAATATGGCAATAAGAGAGGTCACTTGCTCGCAGATTTCCCCTTTCCTCTTCATACAATTCCAAAATAACCATTGTGCTATTTATTTCAGCACGATATATGTTGGAGTAACACGACTTTAAAACAGTTTTTGTGTATTTATGAATACTTTATCCTGCATTCAGAAGGTGTGTCCTGTGTTTTCCAGTATTGTGCATTTCATGAAGAGTATGCCCTCCTTAGTTATTGCCTGTTTAAATAAGTACAAAACCAGTGAGTGAGAGCTTATTATACAGCAGACATGGTGTTTGAGAGCTTTGTATCATCTATCTCATTTAATCTTCACACTAGTCCTGTGAGTTGGGAATTATCCACCTTATATCTGTGAGGAAACTGAGACTGAGATAAATTAGTTTCCCTGTGGTCACAGAGAGAGTGTCAGATTCTACCTTACTTAGGTCTACCTGATGCCAGAATTTCTGCTCTTTGCTAGAATCTTGCCTGATGGTGAATCAATAGTGTGTCTACAGTTGTTCCTGTTGGACTGAGCTGCAGTTACTGGCCAGGTCTTTTTTAAGGCAGAATATAGCTAGGAAGGAAGCTGACCAAGAGCAAGAGGCCAGAAAAAAACCAAAAACAGAAAAGAAAAAAATAAAGAGGCCGGGTTTGGGGAGGCCCTTAGAGGCCAGGTAGAGCCTGCAGGCACCTGTGACTAAACAGGCTACAGTGTTAGAGGGGAGAGCATAGGGAAGAGCAATCAACACGGTTGCCTAGTACCTTTCACTGCCATGAGGGGAGCTTCCCAGCTCTGACACAAAGGGAAGTGAAGTTCTCACATCGTAACAGCCACTGCCTGGAAGCAATGCATGTTATAGCAATTTTCACATGCACGCGATTTTATTATAATCATTAAAATACAAATTCATTTTAAAGCATCATTGAATTCAAGCTTTACCTTTAAATATTTTCTCAGTTGATAGATAGTAAAATTACTATTTAATGGGCCTATAAAAATTAGATTCAGAAAATGTGTTGACATTAAAATGTGTCTCACACATAAAAAAATTGCCCAGAGCCATAGCACTACTGGACTTATGTAGTCCTGAATCTTACTGAGGGCCTGTTACTCTTCCAGTGATTCAAATAAGCATTTTACATGTACAATCTCATTTAATCTCTTAACCTATGAAGTAAGTTCTACTATTGTCCCATGTTTCAGGTATAAAAACTGAGCCTTAACTTTCAATTTCTAAGAATAACCTACCATAAAGTTTTGTGGAGGTTAAAATGGATAATAAATTTAAAACAGTACAGATGAAGTTTATGGCAATAATGTTGACTATCATTGGCAGTTGCAATAACAGTCATGGCCTGTTATTAATATTAGTTCCATTGAAGTCACAAGCCATTCATTTTATTTGTAAAATTTATTGATAATATATAGGTTGTCTATTCCTAAGAGAGGTTTAGAACGTTAGCACAGAGTCATCCAGGGACATTTCATTATGTCTAGAGAGTAAACAGGATTTCATAAGATTTTAGGAAAAAGCAAAAGAGTTGAAAGGCGTTTCACTTTATAGAGTGTGCTTTAGGTGACACTCCAAGACTTGGGAAATACTTGTTTCCTCCCAACTGGCATCATTGTAATGTTTGTTTGTTTGTTTTGTTTGTTTGTGTATGTGTGTGGGAGTAAGGGGGCAATTAAAGTTATGGGAATTAATAGTATATGATTGAAATGTAGAACATGGAAAACATCTATTAGAATAGTCAGCAATCAAAATGTATTAAGGCAATAATTCATCTTTTCTATGCCTGAGTAGTATTCCATTGTACATGTGTACCACATCTTTCTTATACAATCATATATTGAAGGGCACTTTGGTTGTTTGCAAGTCTTGGCCACAGTGAATAATGTAGCAGTGAACATAGGGGTGCCTATATCTTTGCAAATAAGTGTTTTGTAATTTTCAGGTAGATACCCAGAATAGGTGTTGCTGGATCATATGGTAACTCTATTCTCAATTTCTTGAGGAGTCTCCATACTGATCTTGAAAATATCATGCTAAGTGAAAAAAAGTCAGACAAAAACGCTCAAGACCATATGATTTCATTCATATGTGGGATATAAAACTGAAAGCAACAAATGAGAAAACAAGACAAAACAAACAAACACATAGACAGCAGTATTGTGGTTTCTAGAGAAAATGGGGATGGATGGATAGTAAAGGGAAAAGGGGATCAAATATATGATGATGGAAGAAGATTTTACTTTGAGTGGTTGGCACACAAAGCAATATACAAATGGTGTATCATAGAATTGTACACTTGAAACCTAATTAATTGTGTTAACCAACTAGAGGCCCTGTGCACAACATTCATACTCTGGGGGGTGGGGGAGTGGCTGTCCTTCAGCCCAGCCTATGCCCTTAGCCCAGCCTGCACTAGGCCTAAGCTGGCAGTCAGACATCTCTTGAGGGGTCCTTAGTGCTGCCACAGAGACGGGAGAGGCTCCCACCACCACCACTGCACTTGCCAGCTGTGAGCCTGGCTTCTGACTGAGTGGCACTCCTCCTGTGGGAGTGCACTGACCACTAGGGGACAGCTCCTGCGTTGAGCATCTGCCCCCTGGTGGTCAGTGCACATCATAGCAACCAGTCATTCAGCCATTCGGTCGATTTGCATATTAGCCTTTTATTATATAGGATGTCACCCCAATACATTTAATTAAAATAAACTTATTATGAATCAATTTTAATCCAATTAACATATTTTAGCTTTTTCATGGATGGTAGATATTATAGTCACTAGGTAACTGGGACATTCAAACATTTAAGAGATATCATAAAAGAGGCTGATGAGAAAATCATATGGTTGTTGAACTTCAGTATTTTTTTTAAAATGATCCCTTAATAACCATGTTCAGATACTAATAGTTGCATACTGTAGTTTCCACTTGCCTTTTCAATGCTTTTTTTAAAAATGTAGTTTTAAATACGTGTTTTCATCCATTAAAAATTAGAAAAAAAATTAATCTGAATTTAGGGTGAAGGAACATTATAGTTTCCAACCTCTGAGAACCATCAGGCCTTTGCATCTTTGTCTCACAAAGCCTAGGAAAATGCTTTGATTATGTTGATGTTCAGTAGAATTGAGAGAGAGAGAGAGAGAGAGAGAAAGAGAGAGAGAGAGAGAATATGAATGAAGAATGTACCCTACTAATTTAGTAGAATTACAGAGTTGTTTGTTTTACTGTATTTTATTTTTAACCTTAAATTTTTACTTTAATTTAGAGAATTATTTTTTCCAACTGAATCCTAGCATTTATTTTTAAATATTGATTCCTTCCCATTTACAAAAGGTAATATATGAGCATTGTGGAAATTTTGTAAAATACAAAAAACACAAAGAAATTTTTCATAAATCGGATCATATTTTATTGCATTAGAATAGTTAAGCTATTTAAAGAGTTACTGATAGAAGTCATTCTGTGATTTGTATGGTCAGCCCAAAATTGTCTTTTGTGATATTTGTAAGTAGGCAATTTTGTCATTTTAAAAATATAAGCAAAATACTTTGTCTATTGCTATACAAAATTGGGTTTTATAGACACAATTTACACTATTAAGGATTAGTTTTATCACCATCATGCTTCTTAACCCAGAAATGCATGCACATAAATATACTGAGCTGAATTTTTACAAAGGTGCAAATGTGTTTCATTAAGATTAGTCTTTTTAATAAATGGTGCTGGGATAATTAAACACCCATAATCCCCCAAAATGAAACAACAAAAAACTAATATGTTTTAACAAAATATTAGCTCAAAGGTGGATTATAGATCTCAATGTAAATTGTAAACTATAAAATGTTTAGAAAAGAAGATAGAGAAAACCTTGATGATCTAGTTAGATGAAGATTTCTTAGATAAAAAACCCAAAACATTAAACATGGATAAATTGTTCTTTTTATCAAAATTAAAAAGTTTTGCTCAGTGAATGGCCCTGTTAAGAGGGTACAAGACAAGTCACTGGGAGAAAATATTTCCAAATCCTATATCCAACATAAGACTTATATGCATAATGTATAAAGACCTTCCTAACCTCAACAATATAAAAAACAAATAATCCAATTGAAAAGTAATAAAAAGACTTAGATTTTTACTAAATAACTAATAGATATATACGAATGGCAAATAAGCACATGAAAAGATGTTAAAATCATTAGCCATTAGGGAAATGCAAAATGGAACTGCAAAAAGATATCATTACACTTCCACTGAAACAGCTAATATATAGATAACATCAGCCTGGAGGTAATACCTTTTGTTTTCCTAAATGGAGTGGTCAGATTCTCATCACAGTAAGTCATACAGCCCAGCCCGCATGGCTCAGTGGTTGAGTGTTGACCTATGAACCAGGAGGTCACGGGTCCATTCCTTGTCAGGGCACATCCCAGGCTGTGGACTTGGTCCCCTCACCAGGAGGTCACGGTTCCATTCCCTGTCAGGGCACATCCCAGGCTGTGGACTTGGTCTCCTCCACGCAGGAGGCAGCCAATCGATGATTCTCTCATCATTGATGTTTCTATATCTCTCTCCCTCTCCCTTCCTCTCTGAAATCAATAAAAATACATTTTTTAAAAAGATAATATCAAGTGTTGTCAAGGATGTGAAGACATAAATCTTCACAATGATTTATTTTGAGCTCTATAAAATGGTGTGTAAAATGGTATAACCCTTAGGGTAGCAGTTTCTTTAAAAATAATGTGAATATATAATGACCACATCCAGTAATGCACTCCTAGGCACTTATTTTACACAGAGGGAAATGTATGTTAACACAGAAGCCAATACATGCATGTCCCTATCCGTTTAAGTTGCAATAGCCAGAAACTAGAAACAACTCAAATGTCCTTCAGTGGATCAACAGTTAAACTGTGGTACACGCATGCCAATTATACTCAGCAATACAAAGGAACAAACTTTTGATTCTTGCAGCCACTTAGATGGATCTTACTGAGAGAAAAAGTAAAAAGCCCGCATCATAAATGTTTCATATTGTGAGATTCTTGTAATGACACAATTATAGAGATAGAGGTCCCCTGGGGGTCGCCAGGGTCTGTGGAAAGGGAGGGAGGATGGTATCAAGGGGCACACCGTTTGTGCTGATGGAACAGCCTGGGTATTGATTACAGCGCTGGTTATAGGACTCTGTGGCTGTGAGAACATCTCTTAGAATTATTTATCCACAGGGACGTTTTTAAAAATAATTGCAGGCAGAAATGGCAGCCCCGACTTTTCTCTGGATCCCGGAGATCACGGACTTCTCTGCATCCACCAACCGTGACTTTTCATTTGAGTTTTTTTGTCTGGTCCGTCTTTGTATTTTTCTGCTTGTTAACCTTTAGCATGTGTCATTTCTATAATCTTAAGGAAACAATTTAATGAATAGTATTTGAGGGGGAACACAAAGAACATGCCTCTCAAACCGGGCTAAAATGACAATCGAGGAATCCCCCCAGTCGGGTGCTCAGCAGTATAGAAATCTATAGATAAGCACTTTCTGGAGTATCCGTTTCCCTTGAACAGTGCAGGTAGCAGGCATGTGGGAGGAACTTCATTTTCACATTAGACAAGCCTGGATATTCTGTGTGGTGGGATGTGAAATTCGCCTATATGTTTGACACATAACCAATGATTACGAAGAAATGTCTCGCTGGAAGTAAGTGCCTTAGGGCTACACCAGATCCCTGGGATTTTTTGTGCTCTCCTCTCTGTTTATTCTCCTCTTGGACGAGGAGATGCAGGACAGAAAGCACTCCCTTGACACAGATGTGCACGGAGCGTGGCCATGCCCTTTGTCGTCTCTCTCTCTGCCACTTGGCATGTGTTGGGACTGTGACCGGGCTCTGCCTCCTGGGCCTCAGGGCAAGTCCTCCTCTCAGAAGTCCTGGGAGTGCAGATCCGAGAGTGAGCTAGAGGAGGAAGGAGATGACAAAACAATAACGACTGTCCTGGTAAGATCATTCCACAAACACAGATGAACAAGAAATACCCACGGTCTTCATTATCTCTAACCTAACTCCTTCTCCTGGCCTTTACCTCACTGGTAAAAAATCCTGGCTCAGTCTATCCTGGACTTCTCCCTCCACCCCACACCACTCCTGCTGTCTCTGTGCCTGAATTGTGGTGTTCTCTGTGGTGCGGAGGCCTTCTGTCGTAGCTATCTGGACATGTCACAGTGCCCGCCGCCGCGCTAACGCCAGGGTCCTAGCAGGCTCAAGCCGTGGTGCTGCAGTGCCTACGCTGGGCGTGGAAGGGCAAGCCAGATCCTTTGGGCACATGAATCCATTCCCTCTGAGGTTTCCCAGATACTCATGCTTCCAGAAAGCGAGACAAAAGACTCCACATGCAACTCTCATTCAACCACTGTACCTCCCAGCCCCACCAGAAGCAGGTTCTATAAGGCAAATGCTTAGTTAAAATGCCCTGTATACAAGCATTGCATCTAAGTAAGTGCCTTATCACTAGTAACTCATTTATCCTCACAGAAACTCTGTGTGGCCCAGCTGGCGGGCTCAGTGGTTGAGCGTCGACCTATTAACCAGGAGGCCATGGTTCAATTCCCAGTCAGGACACATGCCTGGGTTTCGGGCTCGATCCCCAGGGTGGGGCATGCATGAGGCAGCTGATCCTCTCATCATTGTTGCTTCCATCTCTCTCTCCCTCTCCCTTCCTTTCTGAAATCAATAAAAATATATTTTTAAAAAAGAAACTCTGTGTGGTAGATAGTATTATCCCATTTCCTAGAGAAGAAAACATGCACAGCATTTAAGTATATAATTTTAGATAAACTTACACTATTTCCTTGAACTATATCTAGTAGATATTTTGCCAGTTATATTCGTTAACTACTATCCAATTAAAAATGTACATTTTCACTGGTTCAATGGTATTTATTTTATATTGTTTTTTTAGTTTGCTAATTCTCCATCTAAGTAATATAGGTTCTATAAATGAAGAAGTGGAATATAGGTTGTAAAAATAGAAAATGTTCACTCATACTGCTTTTTTTAAAATTTATTTATCTTAATTTTCTAAAAAGATGGAAAGTGTTCAGGTGGTCCTCTTATTACACTCCATTAACTTCCTCGCCATATGTAACACATGTATGTATGTATGCACCCACAGCACGTGTCTGCCAACACAGCTACTCTGTTCAAATAAGGCTTCAGGGCAGCAGTGCCTGCTTCTGTAAAGAACCAAATCCCAAAACACCAGGGGAAGCCTATAATCATACCTTTCAATCTGAAATGCAGATCAGCATTTGATAAATCCTTGATAATGTTGCTAATGTTACCGTGCTCTAATATTATGGTTCCCTTTCTTTTATGAAACAGTGAGCTGACAAAATTATATAATAAGGTCATTTGTAAGCAATATTTTAATTTCCTTTGCTCTTTTCAAATGGATATCATGTTAGGTTTAATGCGCTGAGAGGATGTCTGCTCCTGTACACTTTTTAAATAACTTGGAGTGAGGATGATACCCTTTTAGAATGTCTAACAGTGTCTGTGTTGGTTACACGGAACTGTATATGCATAAACCAATGGATAGAGCAAGGCCCTGGCATGGTTACATGAAAGTTCATTGACAGTATCCTCAGAGTACATCGTGGCCTTAATATGAACACTTGAGAATTGGCTGATTTTCAATGTTGTTTAATTTTCTGAATAGTAATGTGTAGCTTTCATCTGATATACTATGAAAATTAAGAGTGGGTTAGCATTGGGTTGGAAGGGAAAAAAGTCTCTTCTCTTAATGGTGCCATCAAGTTGCTGCTGTGGCTTTTGTTTGCCAGGCAGCTATCCTAAATGTCTCAGTATTTGACATTTGAGTGTACCTTAGCCTCACACCTCAATTAACTACACAAAGCTTCCCTTTAAAAGTCTCTGGTGTGTTCTGGTAGAATTGCTGATTGACCTATATTACCCTTACCCTGAAGGTCTCATTCTTTTAAAGAAGGTTTGCAACAGCATTTATTTTCTATTAAATGAACAGGGTCTTCCTGTTTGATCACATGTGTTGCGAAATATGAGTATCTGCCTCCAATTGTTAAAACACAAAGACGGGCACAATGTTTGCCTAACTCGATCCCCCTTATTTTTACATGACTCACGACTTGTGAGTAGGACCCCACTTCCCACTGACTGCTTCTGAAGAGACCAGCTGGATCCTGATCAGTAAAACTGCACAAATTAAACATAAATAACTCTGAATCAGAACATTTTTATTTTTCTGTTAAAATAGGTAGCTTTAAACTTCACAGGTGAAAACATCTACCTCATCCTCCTTTTCTGCTTGATGGTGTTTAATCATCAGATCACAGAACTAGAAAACAACTCAAGAGGTCTTTGAGTTGGCCACTCCCCCAGGCCAATATGTGTCTTCACAATTTACTTCCTGTGGACTTTTCCTGGGCCAGCGTGTTATGTTTCCCTAATAAGTCTATTTAGAGATTTAAATATTCCTCTAGGCATGATCCAAGTTTTTATGAGGAAATAAGACTCTTGTTTTAGTCAAACTCCATTCATTTCCTTTTGTTTTATTCTCTTTGGATGGAAGAAACCCTCATCCTAATATATAAAAACCCAGGGTCCATAACATCCAAAACTACCGAAGGCTCGACCAACCAGAAGTCAGTGCTGGGTTTCCATGGCGACCCAGTACTGACAGCTGCTGCTGTGGGCCGGGGACCCAGCACTGACTGCTGAGGGGGCTGTGGATCAGGCCCTGATAGAGGCCTGGAGAGAGAAGCAGGGTCTGATCTGTAGCCTCAAGGCAGCTGTGATCCCCTCTTTGTCTCTCTCTTTCTCTCTGGGCCTGGCCAGCAGCCATGCCTCTCTTTTCTCTCCAGGCCTCCACAGGGGCTGCTGATCAGCCCTGCCTCTCTGATCAGGCCCATTGATAGGCCCAGAGACTCTGACTAGCATAGAAACCAACCAATCAGAACCAAATCTGGGTGAACTGTGAGGAGCCAATGGCTGCCTAGGAGGCAGAGCTTTTGACGCTGACTGGCATAGTAACCGACCAATCAG
This sequence comes from Myotis brandtii, assembly GCF_000412655.1. Taxonomy (NCBI): domain Eukaryota; kingdom Metazoa; phylum Chordata; class Mammalia; order Chiroptera; family Vespertilionidae; genus Myotis; species Myotis brandtii. The sequence continues at coordinate 171,075 of NW_005364412.1, read as the reverse complement.
AACCTAATCTGGATGAACTGCGAAGGCAGAACCTAAGGTGGGGGCTGAGGAGGGGTTTTAAGGGCAACAGCTGTTTGGTGTAAGGTGTAAGAAAGCGGTTCAAATTTTAAATGACCAGTTTGGCAATATAGTGCATATGGATGGCTATCAGTCCAGATTTATAGATTATGTATTTTTGTCTGCCAAGAGCATCTCCTCCTGCTGAAACCCCCCCCCCCATTTAAGCAATTCTATCCTCTATAATCTATCTATACTAATAAAAGGGTAGTATGCTAATTAGACCAGGTCAACCGGCCATCTTCCAGACATCCGACTTCCTTCCAGACAAAGCCATGGTGGTAGGGGCTGAGGCAAAGGCAGTTAGGGGCAATCAGGCCAGCAGGGGAGGGCAGTTGGGGGCAAGATCAGGCAAGCAGGGGAGGGCAGTTGGGGGTGAGATCAGGCCAGCATGGGAGGGCAGTTGGGGGTGAGATCAGGCTGGCAGGGGAGGGCAGTTTGGGGTGAGATCAGGCCTGCAGGGGAGGGCAGTTGGGGGCGAGATCAGGCCAGCAGGGAAGGGCCATTAGGCAGAGAGGTTAGGGGCGATCAGGCAGACAGGCAGAGGGGTTAGGGGCAATCAGGCAGACAGGCAGAGGCAGTTAGGGGCAGGCAGGCAGGTGAGCAGTTAGGAGCCAGCGGTCCCAGATTGTGAGAGGGATGTCCGACTGCCGGTTTAGGCCCGTTCCCTGTGGGTGCAGGCTGGGCTGAGGGAACCTCCCCATGCACAAATTTTGTGCACCAGGCCACTAGTATTTTTATAAGAACACAGCTCTGTATTGAGGTTGACTGTAACTAAAACCTTTTCCCATCCTCTCTCCTTGCAGTACTTAATTTTTATCCCATTTCAGAAGGGCCCACTTAGATAGTACTACAGTAGCTTGATTTGAGAAATGCCCTTGGAAGAGATTCCCACCACTGAAAATGTGTTCTGTTTTTACCTCCAGAGAACCCCAGATGTTGGTATCACAGGTCAGGCACCCTTAGAAGAGGAAGCTCATTGTGGTGGCTTGAACTGGAAACTATAACCCTGATAGGTAGCAACCTACTGGCCAGATAACTGTGGGCAGGTCCTTAAGATCTAAATCTCTTGTTTCCTCATTAACAAAGCAAAGATGCTCTATCTAATTCATTACCTTTTGAATATAGTAGTACTTGATGAATATTTCCAAAATTTATTGGTTAGTATTTTTAAAGGTCTTAATTTTTAAAGTAGTTTTAAGTTCACAGCAAAAGTGAGGGGAAGGTTCAGCAATTCCCCATATACCCCCTTCTCTCACACCGCCATAGCCTCCCCCATTATCAGTGTCCCCACCAGAATAATACATTGGTTACAATTGATGTTACAATCTACATCAACACATCATAATCAACCAAAGTCCATAATTAGCCTTAGTATTCACTCTTGGAGTTGTATATTTGTGCTTTTGGACAAATGTGTAATGACAGGTATCCACCATTATAGTATCCTAAGAGTAGTTTTACTGCCCTATAAATTGTTTGCAGTTCTCTTTCCCCTCCCCCAATCCCGGACAACTACTGATCTTTTTTGCTGTCTCCATAATTTTTCATTTTCCAGAATGTCATATGGTTGTACTCAGACAATATATAACCTTTTTGGACTGGCTTCTTTCACTTAGCAATATTCATCAGCATAAGTGAGACACCAAAGGAATATTAGGGGAGTGAATTTGTAAGAGAGAAAGCCTAATATAATATGGATGGGAATGAGAGCCTGAGAAGTTTGAGTCAAGGCCATTAATTTTATTCCATTAGTGTTCACAAATTGATTCAACTCAGGTAACCTCAGTCAACAAATACAGGATCTTACTTAGATGTTCTGTTTTGCCAAGTGGCGTTAATGTTAATCCCAGTGGGACATTGCTCACATTTTTTGTCGTGGAACAACAAATCTGTTAGACCTTTGACTGTGACCAACCTATCACTTACTCACCTGTATGATACCGAGATATTTTTAGCTTACTAAAAAATTTAATACACAGAATTGTATAACTTATCTGAATTCAGATGGATTACATATGGTGCTTTTTATGTGCATTCCAATACTTCCGTGATGAAGAAAATTAAAGTGAACTGGCATACTATAATTTTTCTGATGTTGTGCCTTAAGGTTCCTAATGAGTTGTTTTCATGCCATTTCCAAGTCTGAAATGAAGGTTAGCATTCCAAATCATTGCTGCCACTATGCTTTCTATTTTTTTTTCTTTTTCCATTTCAAAGGATGGCTTTTTGTCCTTCTCTAATCTCTCTAAAAATGCCTCCTGCCTTCTATGGTTCTCAAAACAATAGTCGTCTCCTCAGGTATAAAAGTCACATATTCCACAAGGATTCTGAAGGCCTGTGTTGTGAAACTATCTCACACATTTCCTTTGCTGTCTATTTAGTTTTGTCCTTTTTTAACATCTAATTCTGAACTAGTTTTCAGAACACATTGGACTGTTCCATAACGATCAGCATAAGTAATGTCACTGTCAGCCCTTTTTATTTCTTGTTACTTTCTTGTTAATATCCATTCTCTACCCGTCAAAAGGCAAGTAACCTTTCTTCAGATGTTTATCATGTTTACCTGAGAACTGTTGTCTTGTAACTGTTACACAACCTATGAACTAAAGAGTCTCTTCTCAGGGATGTCTCCTGGATTCCTTATGTGATCTTCCTCTTTCTTCAAGATCTTTCGTTGTGATTCCTTTCGGTTCACATTTATTGCTCTTCTGCCAAGAGCTTTTAAATGCACATGTATACAGAGTGAGACAGTGTGACAGGAATATCTGGGACCTTGGCTGCTGAGAGTGTGTAATTTGCATCGACATAACTCTTGCTACTCATAAGTGACTTCTGCATTGTCATCATGGTTTTGTAAGAATGACATGCCAGCACTTATTACCAGAGGAAACTAAAATTAACCAACTGTTTTATTGCAATACACAGCCCATGCCTTTCTGATATCAGTGTAGACTTAACACAAGGATGACAAGAGAAAGAGTGTTTATTTCTGCTATTTTCAGATAAATAAATAAAAAAAATGAAAAAATTCTGGGAGAAAACTTGCTAGTTGACTGCTAAAGGAATTATAGCCTGCTGTTATTAAACTCTGGAGCAGAGACCTCCATAGTCAGGGATGTCCCCTGAGGGAGAAGGGGTGTTGAATTATCCTTGGGAGACAAAGATGATACAACATTTTTTTTACTTTAACTCACAAAATGAGCTTGAATAAACATTCTTGCTCATGTGAGTGTCTTCCTCAGGCCTTGAGTCTTGAGCTTCTTTCTTCCTACCTGCTTCATAGGCATTGAGCTGTGGGTGGAAACAGAGACTGATGGGTGTGAAGAGTTGAAGGAGGTCCTTAGCTTCCCCTAGTGCCTTTCTCAGTGATGGCTTCGATGGGCCCAGGAAGAAACCATGCAATCAGTGTGCCACTTTACAAAATGTGATATATATTGTACCAATTCTCTCGTGAATATAACCGCAAGGGAATATTGAACCTCCCTAATATTTATGGAGCACAGAGGCTGTAATTTATAATTAGAAAAATACTGTTCATGCCTTTAACTTAATAATTTATTTTTTAAATACTTATTGAGTAGGTACTATATATTAGGATGCTGTAATGGGTCCTGAGGATAATAAAAATAAACCATGAACAATTCAAATATAGTCTCTGATCTCATAGAATATACAGTCTAATGTAATAACCAGGCACTACGCAGATAAATGAAAAATAATTACTAATTGTGGTAAAAGTTATATAAGAAACAAACAAGGTGCAGTGGTGTAGAAGGCTAAGTTTGTATAGGTAGGACTGTCAAGGTAAGATTTAAGTGAAGAATCATAGGAGGCTAGGAAAACAAGGTTAAGGGCTCTGAGGGAAGAAAGACATTGGGAAGCCCTAGAGCTAGATGCTTTATCTGTAGCATTATAGAAATAGGTTGTGTATGTATGTTGTCAAAGGAAATTTGCACTGGATGGAGCCAGATAGGCAAGGATGAATTTATTTCATAATTGTTGCAATTTGGGAGATTGAATTTAACTCATTGAATAAAAAGGGAGGAGAATTGTTAGCCTTGGGGTGAGCTAGTGGCAAAGTACTGAAGGCCATTAGGCAGGATGTTGGTCAGAGTGATTAGGCCATCTGTGTTTTCTAATTGATGCTGGTTAGACTCCCACCTTCCACTGGGAGATATGTCTCTATCTTCCTTGGTAATTAATTTCATAAAGATGGCTCCCAGGCACTTGAGAAAGACCTTCCCAATTGTAAACTTGAAGAGCCAGCCTGCTGGGAGAAGATTTACGTCTCAAAGGGGCAGAGAATGCATTTACAATCGCAAGATTTCTAAGGTAAATGCTTGCTTTCTTTCTTTCTTTCTTTCTTTCTTTCTTTCTTTCTTTCTTTCTTTCTTTCTTTCTTTTTAATGAGGTCAGGGACCTATAGTTAGGAAGAACTTCACTGCCCAACTTTACTATCTAAAGTTTAGTCAAAGTAAGGGAAATGATAAATCTTAGCAAAGGTGAGCGAGAATGGGGAAGGAGGGAGAGACAGAAAGAGGAAAAAGATTGAGAGAGAAGAAAGGCAAAGAGTTGAGAGAATATGCATATGAGACAGATTGAGAAAGAGGGCACTGAGATAAAAGAGAGAGAGAAGAGATAGATTATAGATAGATAGATAGATAGATAGATAGATAGATAGATAGATAGATAATAAATAGATAATAAGATGATTGATCTAGATAGAGAGATAGATAAAGAGGGGAGAGAGTTGTGAAATTCAGCTCACCACCCCATAGTCACACTAAAACTAATGACTGATTATACCTGGCTTTCTCACTACTAAAAATCTACTACTGAAACCAGAGGCAGATTCAACTTTTATGGGGCCTGAAGCTTATACAATTGGGGGAGGGAGTACTATTAATAAAAGGAATAAAAAATTGTTGATTCAAAACTAGAAATTAAGCCTTGACGGGGCCCCATGCCAGCAAGAGGCTCTGAATCCTAAACTTCCTTAGCTTCATGGTTAATCCCTTCCACTAATTATTCACCTCACTCGTCTGTTTTGCTTTTAGACAAATATTTTCCCAGTATATCACACTAATGTTTTTGATTATATAAATGCTTGGCACTTTCTATAGAATCCACAAAGAAAGGAAGACACTTAAAAATAAGTGTCACTTAGTTTCCTTGTTTGTTTCATTATCGGTATCTATTTTTATAATGCCATAAATATTTCCATCAGATTCTTTACAAATCATGTATCTGGTTATTCTTCTCACACTCTTATTCTGACATAGAATGCTGTTAGCTTTCTGTGTTTTTAAGCAGACAATGGTGATTAACTGAGACTGCCCCCTGCCCTGTGTCCTTGTGCTGCCCTGTGCTCTGAGAGCACAGGGGCTTTGATGCTACCCTTGAGCATTTACAACTTACTTCAAGATTACTTTGGGTCTTTGGGTCTTGCTTCTTATGTTTCTTTATCAAAATGAATTTAGTTAGATGAAAAGATGTGGAATTCAACTACAAAGTATGAGAGTTATAGGTGATCCTGGGCAACATTAGGCCCACCAATTTTTAATTATAATTTTCTCAGAGATGTTTTAGGAATTCCACAATAATTTCTTTACATATAGGTCTTATAAAAACTATATATTAGAGGGTGTAGTAATAATAAACAGCCCACCTTTTGATCAGTGTTATACATCAAATTTTAATGCGTTAGGGACCAACAGTACATGGACACATGCTTTCAGATCAACCCCCCTCAGGGCACAATTGGAGAAAAGCTTTTCCATCATATCTCCAATCGATGAGCATCCTGAGATTTAAGGAGGTCAGTTTATAGACCCTCACTATTTGCTATTGTATTTAGATACATGGGTTTTTCTCAACATGTGCAACCAAAATGAGATAATAAAATGCATGTTTGCCAGGACCTTAATACTTTCACTAGCTGATTTCATAATAAGTAAATATTATATCGTTGCACATATGAAATGAGCAATTTAATGACATCGTACATGTGATTTTTTTCAAAGTAATAGAAAACATTTCCCAATGTTTATTCAGTCTTTATAACTATCACTTTCTTTTTTTCGGTTTTCTTATTACAAGAAAAATGATTTTATATATAATAATGTTACATGCAATAAACACCAGTTATTCAAGAAAAATGATCTTACATATAATAATATTACATGCAATAAACATTAATATTTCAAGAATAAAAGGATTTTAAGTATAATAATATTACCAAAACTGTACTAACATAGTATGGTATCATAAAAGTTGTAGGAAATATTAAAAATCTGCAAATACAGGATTACTTCTATTATATTCTAGTACATTTTCCCCCCTCTGGCTCTATTTTTGTTCATCAGTTTATGTTGTTCATTATATTCCACAAATGAGTGAGATCATGTGATATTTATCTTTCTCTGACTGGCTTATTTTGCTTAGCATGATGCTCTCCAGGCCCATCCAGGCCGTTACAAATGGTAAGAGTTCCTTCTTTTTTATAGAAGCATAGTATTCCATTGTGTAGATGTACCACAGTTTTCTAATCCACTCATCTGCTGATGGGCACTTAGGCTGTTTCCAAATCTTAGCTATGGTAAATTGTGCTGCTATGAATATAGAGGTGCATATATTTTTTTATGATTGGTGTTTCTGATTTCTTGGGATATATTCCTAGAAGTGGGATTATTGGGTCAAATGGGAGTTCCATTTTTAATTTTTTGAGAAAACTCTATACTTTTGTGAATGATCCATGTGTACTTAAGAAGAATGTATATTCTGCTGCGTTGGGGTGAAATGTTCTATAAATGTCTATGAAAACCATCTGATCCACTGTGTTCTTTAGAGTCTCTGTTCTCTTGTTAAGCTTTTTATCTGGAAGATCTGTCCAGGGAAGTCAGAAGGGTGTTAAAGTCCCCTCCTATGACCATATTGTTGTCAATCTCTCCATTAAAGTCCTCTAGAAGTTGTGTGTGTGTGTGTGTGTGTGTGTGTTGTGTGTGTGGTGTGTTTTGATTACTGCTTCAATTTCCTGCATAGTTTAAATGTTTACCAGGGTTATATCCTCTTGTTGGATCTATCTCTTTAGTATTATGTAGTGACCTTTGTTGTCTCTTGTAAGGGCCTTCATTTTAAAGTCTATTTTGTCGGATATGAGTATTGCTACTCCAGCTTATTTTTTCTTTTCCATTTGCATGGAAATTTTTTTTCATCCCTTCACTTTCATCCTGTGTGTGTGTCTTTTGTTTTGAGGTGAGTCTATTATAGACAGCATATAGTTGGGTATGTTTTTGTATCCATTAAGCTACCCTACACCTTTTGATTGGAGCATTTCATCCATTTACATTTAGGGTTATTATTGAGAGGTACTTATTTATAGCCATTTTAATTCTGTATGGCTAGATTTC
>NW_005364412.1:156848-163531 GCF_000412655.1 Myotis brandtii | reverse complement strand
AGCTTTTTTTTTTTTGTCTGGGAAGCTCTTAGTTGACTGTCTATTTTGAATGATAGCCTTGCTGGATACAGTAATCTTGGTCTCAGATTCTTGCTTTCCATTACCTTGAGTACTTCATGCCATTCCCTTCTGGCCTGTAGAGTTTCTGGTGAGAAATCAGGTGTCAGCCTTATGGGAACTCCTTTGTAGGTAACAGTTTTCTTTTAGCTTGCTTCCTTTAAGATTTTCTCTTTGTCTTTAATTTTTGGCATTTTAATTCTGATTTGTCTGGGCATGGGTCTGCTTGGGTTCTTCTTGTTAGGGGTTCTCTTTGCCTCCTGAACTTATGTGACTTTTCCCTTTACCAGGTTAGGGAAGTTTTCTACCATTATTTCTTCAAACACCTCTATTCCTTTCTCCCTTTCTGCCTCTTCTGGCACCCCACTGCTATTCTAATATTGTTATGTTTCATGTTCCACAGCTCCCTTCAGCTGTCCTCCTGTTTTTTTAAATTATTTCTTCTTTTTGGTTCTCTGATTGAGTGATATTTTCAACTCTGTGTTCTAATTCACTGATTCTGTTTGGGTTTGTGACTTTGTATTAGGAAGATCCTCTACACCTCTCAATCTCTAGTGCAGGACAGTGTTAAAGGCTGTTTCTGACTAATTAGATCAGGCAAAGACTCAAAGCCTCCAGACACTGCCTCTGTCTACAAACTAATAGAATTCCGACTTGAATTGCCCCCAGGCAATCATCCTCAGGTGTGGTGAGAGTTTTTACAACACGGTGGGGCTATTGCTACAGCCTGGATGCTAATTGTTACTTTTAATCTCTTAAGTGGCCTCAGGGCAAGGTGTTGTTGACTGTCTTCCCCCCAGGCAAGGCAAATGTGGGAAAGATGTCCTCTGCTGTGTGAGGCAATTACTCAGCCCAGGAAACTAGGGGTGTCTGCCTTCTGAGCTCTATCCCTCAAGTTCCCAGTCCTAGGTTTTGCTGTCACAGCTCCAGTCCACTTCACCCTCCCTCTGCAGAGCACAAGGTGGGTGGCTCCACAGGGAATTTTTGTACAATGGCCCTTTAAGAGGGTGCCCAAACTTTCAGCTGCCACTCCCTGGCCGACAGCACCCCGCTGCTTTTCACAGCTAGATGTTATGTGGGGACCCTCCTCAGTTTGGTGCTCTCAGCTGGGGAGCCCATCTTCGGGATTAGAACCCCAAGTTCTCAGTGGCATCCCTCCCCCCACAGCTGAGATATCTCTCCAGGACTTCAGTTGCTGTCTATGGGTGTTTGGGCAGCCCTCTAGCACCTCTGCCCCTCCTACCAGTCTCTATGTGGTCTCCACCATCAGTCTTTGGGTATTAGGGTTCTCTCCTGTGAGTTTTCCATTGATTATTCAGGAAGCCTTTCCGTATTTCAGTTGTAATTCCAGCTTGTTCCTGGGAGCATGTCCGTGCAGCATCCTCTTACTCTCATCTATAACTTTGTAAAAAACAAAGGAGGCCCTAGCTGGTTTGGCTCAGTGGATCGAACTTCAGCCCATGGACTGAAGGGGTCCTGGGTTTGATTCCGGTCAAGGGCATATGCCCGAGTTGTGGGCTCAATCCCCAAGAGGGGGCATGCAGGAGGCAGCAGATCAATGATTCTCTTTCATCATTGAAGTTTCTCTCTCTCTCTCCTTCTCCCTTCCTTTCTGAAATCAATAAAAAAATATTTTTAAAAAATTGAGGGAAGATAAACATTCCTGGAAAAAGAACTGCTGATAAAGGGGCCCAAGAAAAGCCTGGTATGCCTAAAGAGGAAGAAAAATCCCAGTGTGTCTCAAGTTCAGAGTATAAAAAGGGGAAATGCTAGAAGAAAAAATTGGAGAGGAGGTTTGATAAGCCAATTGGACTGTTCTTAGTAGAATGGGAATTTATTGGGATGATGATATTTAACTTCATTTACAAAATAAGTCTCATTAATGGATATATGAAGGATCATGAATTGGATTTATGTAGTTGTTTTTGCTTTTGTTCCTCTCCCACCTACCATCCATTTCCTTATCAACTGGAAATTATAACTGGAGTTCCTAACATCAACTGGAATTCCTTTTGGGAAATTGTATCTTCTTTGGTGAATGTAGTTGGGTGGGCCCTGACCTTATTCGAACTCAGGACATGTCCTAAGCTAAGTTGAGGTTATGCTTCTTGTCTGCAAGTTGGGTATGAAACAGATTGACAGTTAAACTGAAAATGTTTGGTGTCTGTTCATAATGAATGGGCACTTCCTGATATTTTTATTTCTTGCCCCTATCCCTAGCTCTTGCCTATTTTGAAATCTGTTTCCCCATCCTTCCAATTGAGTTCATAAGCTCCTGATACATTCCCAATACATTTTCTTTAGCCAGTGACAGTTCCAGTTGCTTGCACCTGGAAGCTTAACTTATATGGTACATAAATTACCTGGCATATAGTAGGCTCTCAGTAATGGTTATGATTAATGGTAGGACTGAACTGAACTCATGCTTCCTAATTTCCATCTTTATTAAACCAGCTTCTGTGAGACGTTTATGTAGTTTCTGCTTGGCTATCAGCAGTTTTCTCTTAGTAGACCTTGTGGGCTGAATTATCCCCATAGCTTACTTACAGACAACAAGTTTGCCAAATGTTTTGCTTCCCGAGGAAATCTCAGGCTTCTTGAGTTTTAAATGTCAGAAGGCAATTTGTTTGGGTATTTTCTCAGGACAGCTATAAACAAACACATGGAAAGGTTCATGTTCAACAAGCATTTCTTTCATCCAAGTGAGTGTTTTAGTTTGAGTGGGAGAAGGGTGTGAATGAGTGTAAATGCATACATTTCTTATTATTAAAATTGTTTTAAAGAAATAAAAGTTAAAGCAACCTAAATTCATTCTGCCTAAGAAATGTGAGCTATCTGGTATACCCATGGATTGGCAGCCACAAGACAATGTACACCCCATTACTGATGCTGTCAATCAGATCATACCATAACTCTGCACTGTAGGAATCGGTTTGTTTCCTGGAGCTAGCTGAAAGTGCTCCCTGCGTCTCAATGTCCTGCCAGGATGAAAACAGGGCTTTTTAATGACAAGAAAGAAGAAGAGAGAGAACAGATGTGCAAAGGAGTTGGCAGGTAAACAAACCCTATTCTCAGTCTGGATGAGAGTCCTCTGTTCAATTGCATCTTTAGAAGAGATCATTTGAAGGGAACGAAGCTGTCATTCACAGAGAGAGTGATCTGGCTGTACTCATTAAACTATGCAGTATATCACTGGTTCTGTTTTTCTATTTCTGTTCTCTGTGCCGAAGTTACCTTCCCCAACCCATTGCTAAAACACATCAGTAAAAACAACACTGAAAGGTATCTGGTTGTTTGACGAATTCCGAAGTCTAATGCTGTATAAGTGTTCCTCCAGGGTCTAACAGCAGGATACACATCTGGAAAAGTAAACGTAACTGCTAAAATTGTTTCCAATTATGTGTGCTAACTTCAGAGCCATTCACAATGGATGTGGTTTGCACAGGTGTCTCATTAATGCTTAGGTGTAGGCATTGACACAATTAGAATTTCCTTTAGATTTGTATCAGCTCACTGATAGAGTATTAGACTGGAGCTAGGGAACCTGAATTCTGCTTCTGGCTTGCATATTGATGAGATATGTAACCTCAAGCAAATTACGCAGTCTCATTGGTTTGTTCCTCTTTAAAATTATGAAAATAGGCTACATGACCTTTGAGAATGATGACAATTTTGTTTCTAATCCAAAACTGGAACAACTGATATGTGATGAGATTTTCCCTGGGTGTAAGGAGTATATTTTGCTACTAAAATATTAACATATTTGGAGAGAAGTTTTGATATTAGGAAAATTCTGTAAAATAGATATTCAGTAGAATTTTGAAATTAGGAAACTCTCCGAAAATTTGGGACATATAGTCTCACTGTATTAATAAGGCTACCTTTTAGTTTTAAACTTCTTGCATCATCAAATTCAAGGTGTCTCAATGTACCACTAGTAGTAGTTTCCTTTCTATTTGGGTTGGGGCAGGAGTCAGGTGTATTGCACACAGTAAAATTTACACAGAGTAAAATCCATTCTTTTTGGAGTTTATTTCTATAAATTTTGAGTAGCATATAGTAATATAACTGCCACCACAAGAAAAATATAGAATGTTCCCATCACTCTAATAAGTTTTGTAAGCTCCTTTATAGTCAATCCCTGCCTCTCTTCCTCAGTTCTTGGAAATCACTGATTTGTCTTCTGTCTCTATAGCTTTGCCTTTTTTGAATATATAGATGGAATCATGCAGGATGCAGCATTTTTTTTTTTTAGCATAGTGCATGTGAGACTCATCCAGGTTCCACATATCAGTAGTTTACTTCCTTTTATTACTGAACAGGCTGAAGAATGACTCCACTCCCACCTCAAAGATGTCCACACCCTAGTCTCTGGAACCGATAAATATTTGACCTTACAAGGCAAAGCAACTTTGAAAATATTAAGATCACAAACCTTGAGATGGAAAGATTGTCCTGGATTATCTGGGTGGGTCCAATCTAATCATATAGACCCTGAAAAGGAGAGAACCTTTCCCAGCTGTAGCAAAGAGAGAGGTGCGATGAAGGAGGAGGGGAGATTTGAAGCATGAGAAGGACTCAACCCACCACTACTGGCTTTGAAAATGGAGGAGAAGAGGACCACAGATCAAGGAATATTGTTATTACTTTTGAAATCTATGAGGAAGCCATCATTTTCCATTGTACTTTGGGTTATGTTCAATTTGAATTCATCTGCATCTCTTGACTCTTGCTCCGTTCCTTCTCCCTCTGTTTGTTGGGCGATTAATCCTTTTAATTATTCCTAATAAATATGTAAATTGTCACTCTCTGTAAGGAGTTTTAAATTATTAACTAGAGAAACAAGCTTTTAAGTCAGCCCGGATTCTAAGGCTGCTTCTGCTGCTCACTGACCATGTGAGCGTGGCAAGTAGCTGAGCTTCTCTAAGCCTCAGTGTTTAATTTGTATAAGAGGGGAAATAATAAGGGTTGTTATGAGAATTGAATGAAATAATGTTTTCTTATGTGTTTGCTTGGAGCAGTGCCTGGCCTACAGAAAGCATTCAGGAAATGATGGCTTTTCTTATCACGATTTTAATAACATGAACATTTTCAAATGGAGCTTTTTATGAACTTATGTTTTGCAGTGTCAGGTCTCCTTAGTGGGACACACCCGCTAATTACACACCACGTGTCAATAACACCGGGCAGAATCCCATCAGGAGAGCAGTCAGTCTTTTGCCCTTTGAAGCTTATCATCTAAGCACACAGTTTCTACTGTAGCGTGGACGAGCATGAGCTTGAACTGAAGCCTAACCAGTGTCATGTTCTACCGCTCATAGTAGTCCTGTGACTTTGACCACACCACTGATTCTCTTTGAAACTGGCCGAAATAATCTCCAACTCCCAAAGTTCCTGTGAGACTTCTACCAAGAGGCACACTTGGCAAACTCAGCACACGTTAAATTACTCCTACAAAAAAGAAATTTTGGATATTTAAATAACAATATGATACTTTCCTGTGAATAAATCAATAATGGAAATATGCATATAATTTGATGTTTGTGCTCTGCATGGAACTTTTTCAAATGCTCACTTGAAATGCAGAATTCTGACTTGACTTATGGTATCCTGAGAAACAGAGAAATTAAAGAAATTCTATCCTTTGCATTCCTTGGGTGTTTATGAGGGTCGAAGTGTTTTGAGCCTTTGGTTACAATTGTGAATCAAATTAGTCTGGTTGTAGCCTGGTATTAACTCAGCAAGCCTTGAAGGGACATGGGAATCCTGGTGGGATGAAGAGCTGGGTACCTGTTTCAACTCCGCTGCTTCTTGTATGGCTGCAGCATATGTGTATCACTCGCTGATGGTCTTTTGATGCGACTCACTGCACAGATGTCCTAGAGAATTGCCATCCGAGCTCTCTCTTATCTCTTCTTGTTTTGATTTGCTTTGTTCCAACAAAGGCTAGAGCTGGATTTGACTGGACTGCATTATTGAGGCTCTCAAAGTTGGCCCACACTCTATGTGGCAGACCAAAGTGTGACTTAAATTAGCAGACTGGGAACCTTTGAAAGTTAGTAACTGCTAACACAGCTAGCTGTTCTTATACTGTGTATAAATTAAAACAATATTTCATCTTTACCATAACCTACTTTTATGGGAACAAGGACAGCCAAAGAGGGAAGCGACAAAAAAATAAAATAAAATAATAAAATAAAATAAAATAAAATAAAATAGTGCCTGTTGAAAATCTCTCTTTTTCCCCACCCTTAACTTCTGGTTTGCAAAGTATGAAATTTTAAATTTTGTTTCATAGAACTCTCGTGGCCTACCTCAACGTTATTTCACCTAGAATAGATAAACTCTTAGCTATTTTATTTCTAATGTTGATCTGAAAAGGTTTCACTAATAAAGTTACAAAGCAACATGTTTAATCTACTTATAGAAACATTTTTTTCAACCACTTTTGTAGATTTTTACTTAACTCTTCTTAGGATGTTATTGTTGACTCCTGCAAGAACTTAAACCCTATCAGACAAGGTTTGTGTACTATTAATTTTTAATTCCCTCACCACATTCTAACATAGAGAATTAAATTTTGTACTCTTATCAAAACTAAAAAAAAAGTACTACTTTCAAAGTAT
>NW_005364412.1:152087-156488 GCF_000412655.1 Myotis brandtii | reverse complement strand
TATAAGTGAGATCATGTGATACTTGTCTCTCTCTCTGACTGGTTTATTTTGCTTAGCATAATACTTTCCAGGCCCTCCATGCTGTCTCAAAGGGTAAGAGAGCCTTCCTTTTACAGCTGCAAAGTATTCCTGGTATAAATACACCACAGGTTTTTTATGCATTCAGTTAGTGATAGGCAAGAGAGCCATTTAAACTTTAAACTCAGTCTGGCCCTGAAACCTATGCCCCTTAACTCATAAACTACTCTGCATCTTTATGAATTATATATTCTTATTATCTATATTCTCTATATATAAAAGCCTAAGCGACCATTACAACCGAACGACCAGAATAACCAGAACGACCAGTCGACCAGTCACTATGATGCACACTGACCACTGGGGGCAGACACTCAATGCAGGAGTTGCCCCCTGGTGGTCAGTGCGCTCCCACAGCCAACCTCCCATGGCCCCTCCCTTCAGCCAGCTGGCCCCCATCGGCCCCTGGTGCTAAACCGTTCATAGAGACCTGTTTCTGGGTCAGGGTTTCTTACATAGCCAAGCAGCCCCCTCGCTGTGATCTATTGAAAGTCAGTCCTCTACACGAGGGTTTGTCTTGCTCCTGTCCTCTTCCTTTTCCGGAGGCCGCTCTTCTGCTGTGGTGGCGCGCGGCAGCGAGGGAAGGAGGAGGTGGGGAGGCGGGGAACTGTGAGGTGGCGGCGGGGTGCTGGCCAACCTCCTGTAGTCCCTCCCCCCATGCACGAATTTGTGCACTGGGCCTCTAGTACCCTATAAAACGAATTTTGTACATTGAAGCTGCTATTCATAGATTTTACTCTAAAAATGTATATGCAATAGAAATTAGAAAACGATAAAATAAAATATATAAATGAATTTCTTACATTTTCTTGCCGATCTCCAGAGGGCATGTTTGTGTACATTTGGGAGTGACACACTCCACTTAGATAATACTGATGAGATCATCTAAAGCAGTAAATAATTCAACCAATACTCACTGCATTAAATTACATTAACCGTTCCATCTTCTCATCATTAAAACCTAAGCAATATAAGTGCCGGGTTGGATGAAAATAGCTTTACAGTGGTGAGTGCATGGAACACAGGATTTATTCTTTAATTATTACGTATTAATTATTGTATTATTTTCCATATGAGCTACTGTAAACTTATTTTTGCCCCTATCCCGTGTAATGTTTTCAAATGATAAAAATAGTGCACATTCCTTACAAAAATAAAATAAATAAAATAAACAGCTATCCAGAAATATGTGAAACACAGGGAATAAATTTAGGACATAAATGTTTGTTCTATGAAAAGTCACACTACATTGGACCAACGGTATGTCTCTATTGATCTGTCTCTGATAGTGTTGCCACTGGTTGTTTGGGGATTACTGGACTATCATAAAGTATTCTATTCTTTCATTTTTTTCATGTTTTATGCTTTACCAGTGATTTCTCCTGAGATTTATAAATACTGATTTTGAATGTGAAGTAGCATGACACAGCCAAAGAGCAATGGGCTGCAGAACTCGGCTTCGTGACGGTCATAAAGAATGTGTGGTTAGGTTTCTCTCCTGTTCTAAAATTCAATGACACTCTGATTTCTGAAACTTTGTTTTGAATTTCAAGTTGGGAGATTTGAGGATTTGGTGATCAACTTTTTGTTCCTTGTAACCAGGGATCTAGCTGCCTTCAAGTGTGTAATTTTGTGCTCATCTTAGGTAGGACTTAGCAAGATTAAAAGTCATTTCTCACTGGTTGTAATGTCTGAAGTTCTCAAGATGTTCAGCTCCTTATCTGTCTAGCCACATCTTAAGGCTCTTTTCATACAAGAGCCATTCCCAGGCACATGCAGCACCATCAAGCTGACTGGCAATATGAATAGGACTTCTAGTTAATATTCATTGGCACACCTTACATTCTCCTAGTTCTCACTTTGCATTAGGGAAAGCATTTATTACTTAACACTGATTTTATTTAAAAGTTTCAACTTGAGAAGCAACTTTCTTCAAAACAGAATTTGAGATAGACATGTTTGAAGGTGTTTCTGAGAGCACCAATTTCAGAATGGGCTGCCTTAGAGATGATGATGGCCATGACTGACAGGTTTCAATTTCTTCTAATCTTTACATGTGCAACTTCTGGATTTTGAGTCATTCTTTTAAAACATGAATATTTTCAACTATTCCCAACATTTTAATGATCCCTTTAGAGTTGAAGCTTAACAAAAGCTTCCTTCACAAGGCATTCTATACCATCTTATCAACTGAATTATTCTTCCACCAAGTACCAAAACCCTTTTACTGGGCTTTTCGGATTTTCTCAAATTGTACCTATGATTTTAAATGTGTAAACAGAAGCCCAGAGTCCCTCTTGTTAACTATGTACCTATTTTGTGTGTGAAAAGCATCCTCTTGAAGTGATTCAATTTCCTAGTTTAGTGGTTACGCTTCCAGATATAATTATGTATTAACAGAGGATATGAATTCTCTCACTTGTAATTATGTGATCTTGTTAGGAACCTGGCTGTGCGATAGGAAATCGTGATTAAACTTTCATTCAGCATAGTTTCTTCATCAGTCCTTGGAAGAGGTGTCAGGATTATTCTGTTGGTATTTTGTTGATTCCTAGACTATTAATCAGTTTGTATGAAAAGCTGGGATGATATATTGTCTCTGCCTTAAATCCTTTATATTTTGTGAGTTGTCATGGCATTTAATGTAATAGATAACTCCCTTTGGGTCATTAAAAGCAAGAAGGTCAGGTTTCTCTCTTTTCCTGACACAGCAGAGCTCTGATTAAGTGTAAAGACACAAGGTGATTTCTTCCACCATGCAATCCCCTGGGGGCGAAGGGCGGGAGGTGGGTGGAGGGAGAGGAGAGAGGGGAGGAATAATGTAAGTGATTATTTCAAATGGAAACAACTACTTGTGAGTTTATTTCACATTTGCACACGTTAACAAAACTATTGAAGTTTTCTCAAAACCTTGCTAATTGTACTCTGTCTTGTGTAAAGGCAGAAATGTCTTTGGTAGAAGGGAGAGAGATTTATTTAAAACAACCTAATAATTTTGTAAATACTACAAAGTCCCTTAATCAAAATAAAATAATTTAATATTACACAGTCCTCTATGCATGTTAATAAATTTATCCTTGTAATCTTCTTACTCAGCTACTCTGCAGATTACCATTCATTTAAAAATCAGATCCTTAATCATCCACTTTAATTTTTTATGTTAAAATTCTATTTGTTGCTCGAAATTTCATTCAATGTCCACTAATCATTTTCCCATTCCCTTGGACCACCCTCTTTTTCCCTCTCCCCCACCTCCTCCCCTCCTTCTCCTTTTTATTTACATGATTCACAACTTAATAATAAAAAATTTAGGCAAATTTGTTAAAAGCCTATGTCACAGTCATATTTCAAAATCTGCAAGTGAAGAGAGTAAGCTGGCCAAGTAAAAAATATTCTTTCTCAGTAAAAAATACTGTTAAAGTAAAATGATTGATTAGATAATCATTGGGGCCTGGCTACAAGAAAAAAGGATAACCAGTTGAAGAACATTAGTCACCTGACTCATAGCCAGTGAGGGGCTACTTAATTTCAGAAGAGACCTTATATTTTAAAGTGTATTAGAAATTGCTTAAGCATTTTATCAGGATTATACATTTCTCCCTGGAAGAATGAGAATTTCTCTGCTCAAGAAAATTTTCTTGCTGAGCCTATTTGGGACAAGTTTCTTTATCAATTACTACTAATAGAAGAAATTAATCTCAAAGAGCTTGTCAGATGAAATTTCATATTTATCCCATCTGTTTTTTAATTAGTTTTCTTGAAGTATAGTCTATAATAATAAAAGCATAATATGCTAATTAGACGGGACAGCCGACCATCCTCCCAGATGTCCTTCTGGACAAAGCCGTGGCAGCTGTGAGGTCTGAGGGCAGGCAGCCATGGCAGCCTGCAGCTGCAGTGGCAGCAGGGGTGGGGTGATGGGGGTGGCGCCTTCCCCTGATCGGCCTGG
Organism: Myotis brandtii; assembly: GCF_000412655.1. NCBI lineage: Eukaryota > Metazoa > Chordata > Mammalia > Chiroptera > Vespertilionidae > Myotis > Myotis brandtii. Next base: position 152,461 of record NW_005364412.1, on the reverse strand, counting down.
GGAAGGTCAGACTGTGGCTTAGGCCCACTCCCCAAGGACATCCCTTGAGGGCTCCCGGACTGTGAGAGGGGGCAGGCCAGGCTGAGGGACCCCCCGCCTCCAGTTCACGAATTTTCATCCACCTGGCATCTAATCTATATATATAAAGAGCCAGGAGCCATCACAATTGAACGGACGACCGAACAGACAACTGAACAGGCTGAGTGGGGCAACAAGGCTGGCAGGGGGTGCAGTGGGGGACGACCAAACGACTGAGCAGCAGGCTGCGTGGGGCGACCAGGCCGTCAGGGGGTACAGTGAAGGGCAAGCAGGCTGGCAGAGGGGAGCTGTTGGGGGTGACCAGACCAGCAAGGGGGGCAATAAAGGGCAACCAT
>NW_005364412.1:149446-151771 GCF_000412655.1 Myotis brandtii | reverse complement strand
CCCGTGCATGGATTTCATGCACCAGGCCTCTAGTTTACATATAATAAGCTGAACATATTTAAAGTGGACACTTTTTTTTATGGTTCAGCATGCCGCATGCACTAATGACACTATCACCACAGACAAGGTAATGAACATACACATTGTATTACATTTTTTTAAAATTTCTCCTTCTTGCTCCCCTCTCCCCAACACCAGGCAAACATTGAACTGCTCTCGATAACTATAATTAGTGTGAATTTTTATTTTTCATAATTTCATATAAATGGATTCAAAGAGCTTGTATGTTTTTAGGGTGGGGAGTTTGACTGTCTTCATTCAACATAGTTATTTTGTAGTTCATCAATGTGTTATAATATGAAAGTTCATTTCTTTTTATTGCATAGAAGAATTCAGTTATATGGGGATAACACTATTTACTCCTTTGTTTGTTGATGGACATTTAAGCAGTTTCCAGCTGTTGGCTAAAACCAAAAAAGTCTGCTCTGAGCAGCTGTGTGCAAGTCTTTGCATGAACATATGTTTCCCTTCTTTTGGATAAAAATATGTAGTAGTCGAATGACTAGATCAATAGTTTTTAAGAAACTTCAAACTGCTTTTCACTATTGGAAAAAGCTGGAGAGTAGGGAAAATAGGAAGAGGTTGGGAAAGGGTACAAACTTTCAGTTATAAGATGAATAAGACCTGAGGATCTAATTATTAGCATGGTGACTGCAGTTGACTACACTGTATTGTATAATTGAGATTTGCTAAGAAAGTAGAACTTAACAGTTCTTACACTCACAGAAAAAAAGTAAAATATGTGATGTGATGATTGGTGTTAGTTAACTTGTTGGGGGAAATCCTGTCACAATGCATACCTATATCAAATCATCAAGTTGTGCATTTTAAGTTTCTTACAACTTTGTCAATTATACCTCAATGAAGTTGTAAAGAAAAATAATTGTACCATTTTACATTTCGAGCAGCATTGCTTTTGAGTTTGAGTTTCTCCATACAGTTGCCAACACTTTTATTTTATTTTATCTAATCTAATGGGAGTATAGTGTATCTTAAGTTTGTGTTTTTGTTGTTGCTAATGGTTTTCTTTGCTGTGCAAAAACTTTCAAGTTTGCTTTATTTGCCTTTACCTAAGGACTAATGATGTTGAACATTGTTTCATAAGCTGGTTTGCCATCAATAGCTTCTTTAGTGAGTATCAATTCTATTTTTAGTTGAATTGTTTTCTTATGATTCAATTTTTGAAAATTTATCTTTATTGTTGAAAGTACATCCCCTTTGTTTGTTTTATTTTCTCATTGACCCCACCACACCCCCAGGCTTTCACCACGCTATTGTCTGTGTCCACGGGTAATGCATATATGCACGTAAGTTCCCCAGTTAATCACTCCACACACATACACCCATCCCCTGCCTTCCTCTGAAATTCATCAGTCCGTTCCATGCTTCTATGTCTCTGGATCTATTTTGGTTATCAGTTTATTTTGTTCATTACATTCCACATGTGAATTCGATCATGTGATACTTCTCTTTCTCTGACTGGCTTATTTCACTTAGCAGAACACTCTCCATTCCCATGCTGTTGCAAATGGTAAGAGTTCTTTCTTTTTAACAGCTGCATAGTAATTTTGAGAGTTCTTTTTATATTCTAGATACAAGTCCTGTACTTTGCAAATAGTTCCCTCAGTTTGTGGCCTGCTTTTTCATTCTTTTAGCAGCATGATTCATGGAGCATAAAGTTTTAAATTTTGATGAAATTGAATTTACCAATTTTTAATGAATCATATTTTTGCTATAGTATCTAAGAAATCTTCTCCTAACCCAAAGACATATTTTCTCCTATACTTTTACAAGAAGTTTTATAGCTTTAATTGTATATCTTTAAGTGAACTTTCTATATTATATGCCATGAGTAGAGATAAAAAATCTTTTCCTTAAAAATTTTTTTTGTGTGTATAAAAATATCCAATTGTTCCAGAAGGACTATCCTTTCTTCATTCAATTGTGTTTACACTTTTGTTGAAAATCAAGTATCTATCTATATGGGTCTATTTTAGACTCTGTTTTGTTTTATTTAATCTACCTGTCAGTCTAGACATCAAACCACACTTGATAACTTGATAAATATGGCCTTTTAATAAGTCTTGAATTAAGGTATCATTAATCTTTCATCTTTGTTCTTAATTTTTAGTTTTTAGGGAGGCTATTCTAGGTTCTTTGAAATTTCATATGAATTTTAGAATCAATTTGTAATTTCTTTAAAAATTCTGCTTAAGTTAGGAATGAATGTATAGACTAATACATGCATAGATTAATTTGGGGGAA
>NW_005364412.1:144693-148855 GCF_000412655.1 Myotis brandtii | reverse complement strand
AGTCATTCCCAATCATTCTGCTGTTAGGGTCAATTTGCATATTACCATTTTATTATATAGGATAGAGGCCTGAAGGGCATCCCAGATCAGGGTGGGGGTCCCACTGGGGTGCCTGGCCAGCCTGGGTAAGGGGCTGATGGCTGTTTGCAGGCTGGCCACACTCCCTTCAGGTGGGGGTCCTCACTGGGGTGCCTGGCCAGCCTGGGTGAGGGGCTTATGGCTGTTTGCAGGCTGGCCAAGCCCCCCAGCAGGGATTCTCACCCCATGGGGGTGTGGCCAGCCTGAGTGAGGACTGTTTTCAGGCTGCCACAGCCCCTTCAGGGTGGGGGGGTCCAGCTAGTGTGGCCTGGCCAGCCTGAGTGAGGAGCTGATGGCTATTTTCAGGCTGGCCACGCCCCCCAGCAACCCAAGCTCCCAGCCTCTCCTTTTTTTCTTTTTATTTTTCTGGGATTTATCTATCTTCTATAATTGAAACTTTGTAGCCTTGAGCAGAGCCAAGGGCCAGCCAGGGCAGGCAGGAAGCTTGGCTTTCTCCATTGCTGGGGGCAACCAAGCCTCCTGCTCACTCCAGCTCCGTGGCTGCTGCCATCTTAGTTGGGTTAATTTGCATACTGGCTCCTGATTGGCTGGTGGGTGTGGCTTGTGTGCATGACTTGAGCGTAACAGAGGGGCGGTTAATTTGCATGTTTCTCTTTTATTATATAGTCTAAATGGCATTGAGGTTTTTTTATTTGAAATTTTGATGCTTAATATTTTGTTGCTAGAATATAGAATTACAATTAATGTTTGTCTGTAGTTCTTATATTCAGCAACTTTGTTAAACTCACATATTATTCATTTCTAGTACTTTTATTGTTATCTGCAAATAAAGACAGTTTTACCTCTTCCTTCCCAATATGGATGTCTTTTATTTCTTGCTTTATTGAACTGGCTAGAACTTACATTACAATATTGAATGGAAGTGGTGGCAGCTAACATCCTTGTGTGTGTGTGTGTGTGTGTGTGTGTGTGTGTGTGTGTGTTTCTGATTTTAGGAGTAAAACAGTCTTTCACCATCTATAATAATAAAAGGGTAATATGCTAATTAGACCAGACATCCTCCCGGACAACCTTCCAGATGAAGCTGGGGCTGCGAGGGAAGCCCGGGTCCTGGGTGCCGGAAGCTGGTATGTGTGTGTGTGTGTTTCTGATTTTAGGAGTAAAACAGTCTTTCACCATCTATAATAATAAAAGGGTAATATGCTAATTAGACCAGACATCCTCCCGGACAACCTTCCAGATGAAGCTGGGGCTGCGAGGGAAGCCCGGGTCCTGGGTGCCAGAGGGAAGCTGGTGCCAGCAGCCAGGGGAAGGAAGGCCTGCACTTGCATGAATTTCGTGCATTGGGCCTCTAGTTAAGTATAATGTCATATGTAGGTTTCTGTAGTGCCCTGTAGCAATTGGTGAAATTACCTTCTATTACCAATTTGCTCAAAGTTTTTCTGTTGTTATTTTGTCTTTATAATACTCACCTTAGGACATGATTTTTATTGTTTTTTTGTCTGTTTGTTTGGTTGGTTGTTGTTTTTTTCAGAGAGAGAGAGAGAGAGAAACAGTGATTGGTTGCTGCCCATGTTCTGAGCCTGATTGAACCTGAAAGCTGGGTTATGCCCTGACTGGGGATGGAATCCACCACCTTTTGGTGTATGGGACAACCCTCCAACCAACTGAGCCATACTGGCCAGGACAAAGTTTTTTTTTTTTTTTTTTTTTTTGGGGGGGGGGGGTGTTTTGATTTGTTTGTTTTTTTGTTGTATCATAAATTGGTGTTAAATTTTGTCAAATTATTTTCTTTTCTGCATTAACTGTGATGACTACATGGTAAATTACATTCGATTGTTAAACTAAACTTGCTTTCTAGGGATAAACCCCACCTAGTCATACTGTAGTGTCCTTTTTTACATATGGTTAGATTTGATTTGTTGATATTTTTTTAATGATATTTGCTCTACATTCATGAAGGATATTAGTCTGTAATTTTTTTCTTATATCTTTATTAAGTTTGATACCAGAACAGGTTTATTTTGAATTCATAAAATGTATTGGGAAGTGTTTGTTTCTTTTTGAGTTTTTAAAAGAATTTCTGAAAGACTGAAATTCTTTAATGTTTGATAGGGCTCACTAGTAAAACTATCTGAATTTGAAGTTTACTTTCTGGGTTGTTGTATATAATTATGAGTTCACTTCCTTTATTAAATATAATCAATTTTATTAGTTGTGGTCTTTTTGAGGAATTTACAAATGTGTTTTATAAGAATCTGTCCATTTAATCTAAATTATCAAATTATTATCATAGAGTCATTCACAGTGTCCCTTTGTTATTCTTTTAATGTCTTTAAGATCTGTGATGACATCTATTTTCTACTGAAGATATTTATAATTTCCATTTTCTCTCTGTTTTTATTATATTTCATTTATCCACTTTATTTTTTCAAAGAAGCAACTTTGGTAGTTTTGGTTTTGTTTTATTTTTTATTATTATCTGTTTCTGTTTCATTAAATCTTTCCTTTACTTTTATTTACTTTTGATTCAGGCTTAATTTGATTATATTCTAGTTTTATAGGGTCAAAACTTAAATATTTGACTTGAGAACTTTGTTTTCGAATACAAGGTTTTTAAATTATCAGTATGTTTTTTATCATTGATTTAGCTGCACCCACACATTCTGATGTGGCATATTTTCTTTATCATTCAATCAAAATATTTTCTTATTTCTTAAGAAATTAAGACAAACCTCCACCAGTATTGAGGGACCCTTCCTCTGTGCATGCTCTTTTCTCTGGTACCTTCCCTGTACATCCCAGCCACTAATATCTGAGATCCCATAGCTGCCCCCTCAGAGCTCCATCTCCCTTCTCTGTGGCAGGAAGATGTCCCCAGCCTGAAAGCCAGGCAATTGTGGGATGATCAGAGGCTCACCTCAGTGTATTTTGTTTCTTGCAAATATCAGTCACCCACTGTCCATTCAGTGCCTGAAAACTGTTACCTCGTTTTTAACACTTTTATAGTTGTTTTGGGTGGCAGGGTAAGGCCAATGCCAGTTACTTAATTCATTGGCATTTGGTGTGCTCTAACATTTTATTGTCATAGACAATACCTAGGTGAACATCTTACACACAAACACTCATCAGTCAGGGTTCCCTCATCACCCATCTATCCAGTGCTTCCCAAGTCCTGTGTTTTGCTAATGTTACTATATTTTATGTTTGTCATAATATCACTCTCCAAAGTGATCTTATTTTTACCATCAGCCTTCTTCCAATGGAAAGTAAACTTTAAGAAATTGAGTATCTTGTTTGTCTTGGTATCTGTTGTATGAAACAGAAGTCAGAAAATGGTACTGATCATGAATAGTTGTTTAATGTGGTAAGAAGTTAATAAATTAATTACCTTTTGGCCCTGGGTGGGTAGCTCAGTTGGTTAGAGCATAGCCCTGATACACCATGGTTGTGGGTTCGATCCCCAGTCAAGGCACATACTATAAGAAGCAACTAATAAATGCATAAATAAGTGGAACAACAAATTGATGTTTCTCTCTCTCAAATCAATTTTTTTTAAAAATAACCTCTTTTTGGGCTTTTGGATTATTTTTTAGCTATCATTTGCAATGAGTCAGTAAAAAAACAAAACAAAACAAAGCATTTTATTTAATCTTGAGACAATTTGACAGCTTACTTTTCACAATTTTTATACCAAATTACTGTGAGCCTTGAGGAACCCAGAACTAGGGCAGATTACTAAGTATAACCACATTTGTATAAATTATGTAAACCCAATAAGGATGTTTACTGATTATGTGAGCTCGGTAAGTTCTGTGAGGTCTAGGACAGTCAGTGTTTTATCTATCCTTTTCACTTAGAACCTTTCACAGTACCTGGGACATAGTAATAATGCAGTAAATATTTTTTTTGAATGACTGAATGATTGATAATGTGACTTTATTTTCATTTCAAAACACCCAGGTTTTTTATTATTATTACTAGAGGCCCGGTGCACAAAAATTTGTGCACTCAGGGGGCGGGGGGGTCCCTCAGCCCGGCCTGTGCCCTCTCGCAGTCTGGGACCCATCGGGGGATGACCACTTGCTGGCTTAGGCCTGCTCCCCGGGGGATTGGGCCTAAG
>NW_005364412.1:141726-143923 GCF_000412655.1 Myotis brandtii | reverse complement strand
GCTGAAAGCAGGTATCTGGGGTTTGTTTAGCTTCTATAATTAAAACATTGTTGCTTTCGGGCTTAGAGCCGGGCCACAGCAGGTGGGGAACCTTGGCTTCCTCCATCACTGGAGCAAGCAAACCTCCTGCTCGCTTCAGCTGTGTGGCTGCTGGCCGCCATCTTTGTTGGCAGTTAATTTGCATATCACCCTGATTAGCCAATGGGAAGCGTAAAGGAGGTAAGGTTAATTACCCTTTTTTGTCTTTTATTAGATAGGATTATTTCAATAGTTAAATGTCTGCTGAATATGTCCTGGATATGGTAGAAAATAAAATAACATATTAAAAAGAAATTCTAGTATGTGTTTTAAAAAAAGCCATGAAAAGCAGGACTTGGGAAAGCAGCGGTCAGATTGGGCATGACCACACGCACACTGGGGTCCGCTTGGCCTTTGTGCTGCTGACTGCTTCCTCCAGACTAGAAAAGTGTCAGCCAGGTTCCCATCAGGTCACCTGATACTTTGTAATAAGTGCTCCCATAAAGAAGGGTTTAAAAGTATGTCTGTGTGTAAAGCAAACCACTTCTAATCTAATATAACTTTTTTTTAAAAAAAATGTTTTTATTTTTTAGAGAAGAGAGAGGAATGGAGAGGGAGAGAGATAGAAACATCCATGAGAGAGGAACATCACCGATTGGCTGCCTCCTGGATGCACCCTACACTGGGGATCAAGCTCACAACCCCGGCATGTGCCCTGACTGGGAATCGAACTATGACCTCTTGGTTCTTGGGTCAACTCTCAACTGCTGAGCCACACAGGCCGGGTGAATTTAACATATCTTTATTGTAAAGTTGCTCTAACTAGACCATCGTATCTGGAAGTTATTCTCAACATTCTCCTTAAAAACATTAATACATAGCACAATTAAGACATTTGCTAAAATATCCAATTGGAACCTAACTAAGTAAAGATTTTACATCTTATTAGTAAGTTTACTAGTTGCATCATAACTTTAGCCACAGTTTCTCTATTCAAATTTTGTCTTTTTTTTTCTGCTTTTCTTTCATTGTTGTTGTTCTCTTAGATACATGCCATGTTACGTTGGGTCAGTCTCCTGTTGGATCCTAGTAGATATTCTATCTTTTTAAAAAATATATTTTATTGGTTTTTTTCAGAGAGGAATAGAGAGTTAGAAACATTGATGAGAGAGAAACATCGATCAGCTGCCTCCTGCACACTCCCTACTGGGGATGTGCCCGCAACCAAGGTACATGCCCTTGACGGGAATCGAACCTGGGACCCTTGAGTCTGCAGGCTGATGCTCTATTCACTGAGCCAAACCGGTTAGGGCTATTCTATCATTTTTAATAAGCAAATTTCTGTGTCAGGATTTTTAGTTTTTGGAAAATGACTCTGGTTTTCTTAAGCAGAAAATGAGTTTAACTGAGGGAGATTCAGCTCTCACAAAACAGGCACATAGACAAGAACAAGGAAGCTTGGGAGCCAAGGTGCTGGAAATATAAACTAGGTCACGCTGCAGGAAAACCTAGGGCTTCAGCTAGCACTAGTATGAGCCTTACTTTCTATATGCATAGCTAAATCTTTGTCATTTCCAAGTGTAAGTCATATTACTTGAATTTAGGTCACATGGAAGCCCCCTTCCCTCACCAATTCCTGAACTGCAGTAGAAAGAAGGCTTTTCCTTTCCTTTAAAGATTATTACTATGTTAATAATACAACATGCAAACTCCATTCTGATCTCCCAATAAAGATAAAAATCAGAGGTGTGTGTTTGTTTCTGGTCAGTCAAAGCAAAGTAAAACAAACAATATTACATTGTCTCTCTTATATAGTATCTCTATGTACCTGATTTTGGAATAAAGTGGAATAGTGGTTAGTGGGATAGAAGCATTAGAAATAGAAGAGAAAAATGGTTGAACTGGGTTTATTTTTGAAGTGCAAAAAGCAAATTAATAGGACAAATAAATACCATGCATTTATTATGTCTGAAAAAGCATGGCCTGTGGAATCAAGAAGTCAGGGGTTTAAATCCTACTTCTCCCTTTTAGTAGCTTTTTAAATTTTTTTTTTATTTTTATTGATTAAGGTATTACAAATGTGTCTTTATCCCCCCATTGTCCCCTCATCCCCCTAGTCCTGCCCTCACCCTCATCCCCTGTTGTCTGTGTCCATTGGTTAGGCTTATATGCATGCATA
>NW_005364412.1:141447-141716 GCF_000412655.1 Myotis brandtii | reverse complement strand
CCCCCACCCTCCCCTACTTTCCCTCTGAGGTTTGAGCATCTGATCAATGCTTCTCTGTCTCTAGATCTGTTTTTGTTCTTCGGTTTATGTTGTCATTATAATCCACAAAGGAGTGAGATAGTAGTTTTTTGACCCAAGGTAAATTCCTTACTTTTGCTGACCCTAGGTCATGGGTGGGCAACCCTTGGCACGCGTGCCAAACATGGCATGCCAGTAACTTTTGCTGGCACGCGAAAACCTCTCTTAAAATCTTCCATTTACAATTTTTT
>NW_005364412.1:72015-141244 GCF_000412655.1 Myotis brandtii | reverse complement strand
GGAAGAGCAATTTCTATGCCTCTGCCTTAACTCTCCCTGCCTTCCTAGATCCGACCAGTGTTTTGGTTTCATCCACATACGCTTGTGAATCTTTGTTCTCAGTGATGAATTTTGTTAAGTCTTGTAATAGGAGTAGCCTGATGGATGAAAGTAGTAGCTTGTGCATATCTCTGAAAGTCATGAAATATAAACCTGATGTCAAATCTGTCATCAGTGATGCAGTAGCAAAAGTCCCACTGATAATATCAAACTGAGTCATAAAGTTTTCTGTCGGACTATCAGTGTACATGTATACATTAAAAAATAAATGTATTTTTCATCAGTATATACTGTGTTTTTGTCGCTCAAATGGATATTATTATTTCTTCAAGGTTCTTCACATATGTACACCTTAAGAGATATCAAGTAGGCATAACATGTTCTCAAAAAATTAGGGTTGGCACGCAGAAGAATTTTTGAGTCAGAGATTTTGCTGGTTTTGGCACGCACTCACAAAAAGGTTGCCCACCCCTGAACTAGGTCTTCTCAGTCAGCCACTGGGAATAAGAACATCTGTCTCTCAGGTTTGTTGTGAAGATGAAATGAGAACATGTATGTAAAGTCCTCAGCATGACATGCTAATTTACTGTGGCTACTTGCCAAATACTCATTTTCTTACCCCTTTTCTCTAGAATGCTCTCCAACTCCTGAAACACCCTACGACAGTCACCCCTCTCACATATGCTAACTTCATCACCTCAGGAGAGTAATTGCTATCAAACTCAGGCAGTGTGTACAGACATTAAGTTCCTACTCTGGGAAATGGAAGTCATGATGGCCACCATACTCCCTTCACTACTACTTTACCATTCATTGCTCCCTTACACTTGAGTCCTCCTTTCTCATTATGACTAACCTGTGCCATTTGCAATATCTCCAGTTGTTCCTATTGTTTCTCAGTAACCTTAGAGATTCTCTTAAGTGATCAAAAAATTAATGCCACATTCAGTGAAGAGTGGTAAAGAGCATGTAATTATTGAACATTAAAATAAGTAGTTAAATGTTTGAAGGGAAAACATTGATTATTAAAGGGAATTTCTCAATGTATGCTAAAAACAGAAGAATCAGTTTTAAAAACAGGCTATTGTGTTTGAAATTAAAAGAGAAATAAAGGTTATAAATTAAAATTTGTGAGAAAGTATTAAGAAATATCAAACATGGGCTTTGCTCTAGAAGAGTGGTTCTTGAACGTTACTGAGTCTAAGTGTAACCTAGCGAACAACTATCTGCAGGATTCCCAATCTCACTCCAAAAATAGGGATTTGTTAGTTCTGGTGTGGGGCCCAAGAATCCACATTATTAACCACACTCTTTGGTGATTTTAATTATCTAGTCCAGAGGGCCTCCCCCCCACCCAATAATACAACATGCAAACTCCATTCTGATCTCCCAATAAAAATAAAAATGACACAAAGAGTGGTTCTTGAACATTACTGAGAGATCAGAATGGAGTTTGCATGTTGTATTATTAACATGGTAATAATCTTTAAAGGGAAGGGAAAGCCTTCTTTCTACTGCAGCTCAGGAATTAGGGGGTGGGGGGCTTGCATGTGACCTAAACTCAAGTAATATGACTTACACTTGGGAATGATAGAAAGATTTCTTGAAGAGTTTTTACCCACCATGAATTTTTCCAAAAGGTGGAGGAATGGGACTGATCTCTGGACAGTAGTGGGCAGTGGCTCCTCAATAGTTATAAAGCGAGATAGCATACTAGTGGATGAGGAGCAAAATGAGTTCATGAAGATGTTCCGTCTGGCAAAAAGCAGGTTTAAAATGTTGTTTGTAAAGCCCTTGGGCTGAGCCTGCTTTCTTCAGGTAACTTGTTGGCCCTTTCACTCCTGCTTGTAGTCAACCAAGCTGTATTCACACGTAAGTGACATGGCTGACCCTGAGACATTAGTTTGTGAGCTTTAAGATTTAAAGGATCCCCTTCTAAACCATAGAAAACTCAAGATATATGAGGTATGTAAGAGCTTCTTGGTGATGATTATTTATTACTAAAGGCCCGGTACATGAATTCCCAACTATCTGCAGGATTCCCAATCTCACTCCAAAAATAGGGATTTGTTAGTTCTGGTGTGGGGCCCAAGAATCCACATTATTAACCACACTCTTTGGTGATTTTAATTATCTAGTCCAGAGGGCCTCCCCCCCACCCAATAATACAACATGCAAACTCCATTCTGATCTCCCAATAAAAATAAAAATGACACAAAGAGTGGTTCTTGAACATTACTGAGAGATCAGAATGGAGTTTGCATGTTGTATTATTAACATGGTAATAATCTTTAAAGGGAAGGGAAAGCCTTCTTTCTACTGCAGCTCAGGAATTAGGGGGTGGGGGGCTTGCATGTGACCTAAACTCAAGTAATATGACTTACACTTGGGAATGATAGAAAGATTTCTTGAAGAGTTTTTACCCACCATGAATTTTTCCAAAAGGTGGAGGAATGGGACTGATCTCTGGACAGTAGTGGGCAGTGGCTCCTCAATAGTTATAAAGCGAGATAGCATACTAGTGGATGAGGAGCAAAATGAGTTCATGAAGATGTTCCGTCTGGCAAAAAGCAGGTTTAAAATGTTGTTTGTAAAGCCCTTGGGCTGAGCCTGCTTTCTTCAGGTAACTTGTTGGCCCTTTCACTCCTGCTTGTAGTCAACCAAGCTGTATTCACACGTAAGTGACATGGCTGACCCTGAGACATTAGTTTGTGAGCTTTAAGATTTAAAGGATCCCCTTCTAAACCATAGAAAACTCAAGATATATGAGGTATGTAAGAGCTTCTTGGTGATGATTATTTATTACTAAAGGCCCGGTACATGAATTCCTGCACAGGTGGGACCAGGGGGTCCAGCCAGCCTGCCCCAATGGGGCCCCATTGGGCCGGGCCAGTGGGGGGAGGGGCTACGGGCAGTTGGCCAGCCAGCCCCACCCCTGATCAGGGTGTTGGGGGCCGATCGGGGCCCGGATCAGGCTGGTTGGCTGCCGCAGTGCGCAGCATAGCCACCAGTCGTTCCAGTCATTCCGCTGTTCCAGTTGCTGGGCTTTTATATATATAGATTTATTTTTTAATTGACTTTATTGGCCTGATACTGGTTAATAAAGTTACATAGGTTTCAGGTATATAATTCTATAATACATCAACTGTATAATGTGTTGTGTGTTCACCACCCAAGTCAAGTCTCCTTCCATCACCATTTATCCTCCCTGTAATCTCTCCTACCCCGCTCCCTCCTTTCCCCTCTGGTAATAAGCATACTGTTGTGTGTGTCTGTGAGGTTTTTTAAATTTGTATTGTTGTTGTTTTTGCTTAATCCTTTCAAAGTTCTAACTTGGCCAGGCCAACCTAGAGTTGAATTATGAACTACTAGAGGCCTGTTGCACGAAAAGATTCATGCAATACACCTTCCCTCCCCCTGGCTGCCGGCACCGGTTTTCCTCCGGCACCTGGGACCCAGGCCTTCACTCCGGCCGGAGCCACCTTCCAGCCCGCCAGCCCCGGGTCCTCCACAGGAGGGCCGGATGAGGGCGGGGCAGGCAGGATGGCGCTGTCCCACTGTGCCTGCAGTATGCAAATTAGCCGCCATCTTTGTTGGCGGTTAATTTGCATATCTCGCTGATTAGCCAATGGGAGGCGTAGCGAAGGTACGGTCAATTTCAATCTTTGTCTATTATTAGATAGGATTTTACTCTCAGGGCTGACATATTCTGACGGAGTCTATGTAGGCTGCATCCCTAACCCGCTTCCATATTATATTGGCTTACTTCTCTGTTCACCCTTCTCGACTATGAGCTGAGTTTCTGTGCTTGCCTTTTCCTCAGAACCCAGAACATTATATGGAACTTAATAGACATTTAAAGGTTTGTTAAAATGAAAAGGCAAAAATGAAGAAAAAGAAGAGATGAAGGAAGGATGGAAATAAGGAAGGAAGAGAAGACAATGGAAGAATATAATGGAGGAAAGAAAAAGAAAATAAAAGGAGAATGGATAAAACAGGAAAGGAAGGAAAAAGGATGTGAGACTAGTTTCTTTTGTAGAAAATCTGGGAACATGACTAATTGTATTCCCCTCATTTTAAGAAAATGCAAATGGGGATATGGCCTATTTTAATTGACAAAGTTTCTAGAACATAATCAAAATCAGAATTTGGCATATTTGAACAAAGATGGAAAAAAGGAGAATCATTTGAGTATCAGACTGTGGGTTCTCAAATATTGATAGAATTGCCCCGATTTTGTTTTGTGTCACTTAAGGAGTCTTCTGCTGGTTTTCTGAACTAAAAATGTTAAATGAATATTTTGGAAGATTATTTCAAGTTTGCAATTGCTAATAATGGAGCATCAGCAAAACACCAATGCACTATTTATATTTTAATCTAATCATAGGCTTTGTCACTATCTATGCACACAGTCTCTTTTTGTGTTGGTCTATGTTTTCTTATTGGAAAAATAGCTTATAAGTTAGAAAGATGCCATCTGTTGCTTTCAGAAAATTAAGCTCATTTAAAATTGATTACTCAGAAATCCTCTGTTATTTTGTTTGTTGGCTTTGGTATCTCCTTTTAAAATAAAACTACCCAAAACATGGTTCTTTAAAATCAAGTGAATTGGAAATCTATAGTTGTTTAGACATACCACTCCAAGTAAGCTGGGTAAGAGAGTGGTGTGGAAGAAAAAAGCATCATGGGTAAGGTACTCATCCAGACCCTACCATGATCTTAATACCTCTAGTAAGTTACCTAATTTTCCTGAGATTCAGATTTTCATCTGTAGGTTGACCAAAGGGCTCAAATTCAATTTGTAAGAACTTAGAATTAATTAACAGTACCACACTATCAATTAATTACACACATGTCCCAGTCCCATTATCCAAAGGCAGAATGCCCTTGGGCAAGTAACTTAAACTCTCTGATCCTATTTTCATTACTATACAATGGAAATTATTAAAAATACATACTTTTCATGTTTTTTGAGAAAATTAAATGAGAAATTATATATAAAATAGATAGCAACTGCCACATAGAGGTAACATCAATTTTTGTTGATGACCCTGGCCTGCTGGGAAATAACCTATGACTTTTATGTCTGATTAATTGAAGAAAAATAGGAATTTAGAAGTGATCATTTTGTGACTGAAAAATGGTGGCACCTTCCCTTTTCCAATATCCTATATAATAAAAGGGTAATATGCAAATAGACCAAATGGCAGAACAACCAACCAACCAATCAAAGTGTAATATGCTAATGATATGCTAAGGATGCTCAACCGCTCGCTATGACGTGCACTGACCAGCAGGAGGCAGACGTCAACTGGCCGCCAGTAGCTATGATGTGCACTGATCACCAGGGGGCAGATGCTCCAACCAGTAGGTTAGCTTGCTGCTGGGGTCCGGCTGATCAGGACTGAGCAGGATGGGCCGTACATGCCCTGGAGCCCTCCTGTGGTCCCTCCCTGGCCCAATCATGCACTGGTGGGGTCCCTCAGCCTGGCCTGCACCTTCTTACAATCCGGGACCCCTCAGGGGATGTCAGAGAGCCAGTTTCAGCCTGATCCTGCAGGCCACTCTGCTTGGGAGGGTGCCAGATGCAGGGCTCATGGCTGGTGAGCTCTGCTACGGCAGTGCGAGCCTCTCCCAATTGGGACTCATTGGGCGTGAGCCCAAGGCAGGCACAGTGGGGCTGGGATGAGCGGGAGCGGCAGGTAGGAGCTGCAGGCGGCGTTGGACTACGGGTTTCAGCCCGATCCTTGCAGGCCACCCAGAGGGACCCCACCCATGCATGAATTCGTGCACTGGGCCTCTAGTCACTGATACAAGGGGACAGATATGAAATTTCTAAGACAGAAAGCCTCATTGATAACCTACCTATTACTACATTGTTAATGTTTACATTTTTGACATATATACAGGCAAATGAGTGAGTTAGATACAAAGCTTGCAAAATATACCAACCAGTCATTTAACAAATGCACTGAGCTCACAGGATGTTGAGCAGTCCCAGTGACATCAGCTACCCAGAGGGTTATGCAACATGCCTCCAGGGGGAAGATGAAGCACATGCCCCAGATACAGTTTAAAGAACAACATATCAACAAGGACAAATCAATAACCTATGAAATGAATGCCTAAGTGCTGAGGGGACCCTTTGTAAAGCTTTTTCAAAGCACCAAGATAACTAAAAGGATAGTAGCAGTGTGCATAAAGGAAGGCAAATAAGGCCATAACTCAATTACAGAGCACTTAAGGCCAGACAAAGAAACAAAAAACAGTTTGTGAATGTTTGAATTTCTTCTCCTTTTATCAGTTTTTATTTTGGTCGTGTTTTGTTTAAAATTCGTATACAACAGTGTTTTATCAATAGGTTCTGAATAACTTGCCCCATCTAGAATCACTTTGAATATTGTCAAAAATTTATTAAAAATTTTAAATTAAAATTATTGAAGTATAACTTACATACAATCAAATGCATTTATTGAACATTTATTTTTAAAAGAATACACATCTCTCAAAAATAAGAATAGCATTTATTTTGCATTTTTAAAATTTTATTTATTAAATTGATTGGGTTACATTGGTCAACATGAACATATAGGTTTCATGTGTGGGTTTCTATATTACAAGATCTTGATTTT
Source organism: Myotis brandtii (assembly GCF_000412655.1). Classification (NCBI taxonomy): domain Eukaryota; kingdom Metazoa; phylum Chordata; class Mammalia; order Chiroptera; family Vespertilionidae; genus Myotis; species Myotis brandtii. The sequence continues at coordinate 134,573 of NW_005364412.1, read as the reverse complement.
AAACTAGTCATCCAGTATTAAGGAGAGACTCAGAAAATATAAGATGAGAAAATAGAAGAAAATGAAACCATTTCAAAACCACATTGATTTTAGTGAAAATCACTTAATATTCTATGAGTATTTCAAAAAGAATTTTCTGCATGTTTTGTTTGATTGCTAGTATATTTGAGAAGAAACTGAAAAAATTATTTTAAGTATTTTTTGTTCTGAAAATTGTTATTAGAATAAAATTTCAAACCAATGCAATAGAATGGGTGCTTCCAAAGCAAGTAGCTTTAAAAAATTCCTCACTTTATAGTAAGTTTGGTAGCTTGGAGATTATGTTTATAAACACTTCAATATCATTTGATTGACCAATGTATGACTTCTTAAAATATCCTGCATGGTAGCAAAGAGACCAAAAGTGTTACCACTCATGGAAACATATTTGTTTTATAAAGGGATTGATTTGATACCTTTCAGAATATCCTTAATGAAGAAAAGAAGTAGTTTTTTGGCATGAAAAAGAACATTTTGCATCCAGAAGTTGACTAAAGTTTAGTTTAACAAATACAGGATTTCTTTTGCTGTACAAAGAAATCTTGTACTTGTTAAACTAAACTTTAGTCAACTTCTGGAAATTGGATCAATAAATTAGAAAATTATGTGTGTGTGTGTGTGTGTGTGTGTGTGTGTGTGTATTTATGTGTGTCAGTAATAACACCAAAATGACACTCCTGTTTTGAATTGCAGAATAGTCACTTTGTGTCCCAGTATACGTGTCTTTTTTTTTTAAGGACTTATTTTGTAGTGTTGCATTTTAGTCTGAGGTATGTGCTGGACTTCAGCCCTTGCTATTCTTGCTGCAGTGGCACAATAGGATCTCTTACTGTGGTATCTTTTAACCGAGTCTCCACATAACCCCTGGGAATACGTGAGTCTCTAGTCACAGGTGCATGAGGATATATCAGTTTGTGGCTTGTTAGAATCTGTCTTTGCACCTGTGCCCATGAATCTACAGCACAGCCACTCACGTGCAGACTCAGCACAAGCTCTCAGCCACTACTTAGAAAATAATAACAATAAATGTTTGTATATGTAGAACTAAATATAGTTGTATTAGCTAAAAAATTCTAATAGTTATTAAAGGTTATCCTACAAGGACCAAGAAGCAAATCTGTTCATTAGTATCTTTCTAAACTTCCATTGAACAGAATTATTTGTGTGGCAGGTATGAGTGCAATTAAGAGCTGTGAATGGTGCATGGCGTTTTTCTCCTTGAATGGAAGTTAAAAATGCTTAGGAAGGTTAAACACCATATTTACTCATATGAACATAAATAGTTGAACAACTAAATATCTGGTAGGTTGCACCAAAATTAATTATCTAATTACTTTCCTGGGCTCTTGTGTCCAGACTCAGGCTACAACATGCTCACGTCGGTCACAGTCTCATAGTCTGTGTTTTGATATAGATCACGGTTGCTGCCGAGTTTGCAGCACCTCACATGTGGCCCCCAAAGGAGTTCCTCAGGCCCTGTCTCCTTCAGAGACATTGCAATCTTTATACCGGGAATGTTGACATTGACTGCAGTGTCAGAGCTCACTAAGGAAACTGCCCTGGATCTAGACCTTCCTATGGATTTTCTTCTAGATCAGTGTCGGCAAACTGCGGCCCCTTGAGCGTGGCTCTTCCACAAAATACCACGTGCGGGCGCGCACGCACAGTGCGATTGAAACTTCGTGGCCACACTGAAGGGGCCAAAGAGCCGCATGTGGCTCGCCAGCCGCAGTTTGCCGACCACGGTTCTAATTTTCCTCTGGGTTTTGCCCTGTTGAACCTCATTGCCTAGGTACCCTGAGATGATTATGAATAGAGTCAAAAATACTCTGAGTGCTCCTAGTGGTCACCTACAGGAAGGAGAAAGGGTACACACTATAAAATGTGTGATCTTTAATATCAATAATGTTTATGTATACTGAGAGCTCAAGTAGAGCCATAATCACACGAAGAGGAGCATGTGCCGGACAGAAAGCGCCTTTTATGGGAAATAAACTTCAGCCTTCTGGCTTTAATGTTTATCAGCATCTTCAGAGGCCTTTATGGCCCCTCACACATTTCTTTACTATTCCTTTATTGATTAAGTAGTGATGCCTTCTGGACCTAGGGCATGGTTCACTATTTTTCCATTAAAATGAAGGAATACCTTGTTTGTTGCAGGTTTGTTTCAAGCAGTTGGCTTGTGGGAATCCGAGAGACGCTGCTGTCCATGACATGTTGGAGTTATCATGATCAACTACTCAGTCTGGATTTCACCCAGTGGCCAACAGATCTGCATGGTAGACAGCAAGGGTTGGATTTTTAAGAAGAGTAAACCAGGTAAGATTTGAGAGCAACATCTGATCCTTTATCACTTGCTCTAAGGCAGCGGTTCTCAACCTGTGGGTCGTGACCTTTTTGGGGGTCAAAGGACCCTTTCACAGGGGTCGCCTAAGACCATCAGAAAACACATGTATAATTACATATTGTTTTTGTGATTAATCACTATGCTTTAATTATGTTCAATTTGTAACAATGAAAATACATCCTGCATATCAGATATTTACATTACGATTTATAACAGTAGCAAAATTACAGTTATGAAGTAGCAACGAAAATGATTTTATGGTTGGGGGTCACCACAACATGAGGAACTAGGAAGGTTGAGAACCATTTCTCTAAGGGCTTTTGTGTGCATCCAAGCTGTATTGAATAACTTATAGCTTTTGCACTTTTTTTCGTATTAAAGGGTTGCGGCATTAGGAAGGTTGAGAACTATTTCTCTAAGGGCTTTTGTGTGCTGCCAAGCTGTATTGAATAACTTATAGCTTTTGCATTTTTTTTTCTAAGTCCACTGAATGGGTTGTTAAAGACTGCTGATCCCTTGGATTCAGGAGAATATATATAGTAATAATTGAGTCCTTTTTCTCAAGCGGAAAGAGCAGTTCTTTTCGTATATGTGTAAAGCAGGCACAAGAATGCTATGGATGCTAGTTTAATGCAATAGCCCAAAATTGCAAGCTAAAGAGACTTCCTCTTTAACCCACTACTCTGAACCACAATGGAATAAACACTTGTACTTTTGAAGGTGCAGTAGAGAATGTGTTGCCATTAAATATTTACATTATAGAAATGTATCAGTTCATAGCATATGATCTTATAAATCACTTCAAGGTTACTCCAGTTTAGAAGATTATAGTATTATTCTGCCTTTTATTTCTTTGAAAGTATTTATCATTCTAAATTGTTCATCTAAGCATGATTAAAAATGGTGATACAATGACATACTCTATTGTTATTGTGGCTTGTAGAATTTAAAATTTAGGTACTCTTTTCTACTTTTGTCTATTATGTTCTATAAACAATTCGTAACTATTAACCATAGTTTGATCAGATCCTCTTATCTTTTTCTTTAACTCTCTTCCTCCTCCATGATATAATTTAACTTTGTGATTAACAATTACCTGAGGAAACCACAGTTATTCTTGTTCTCTGACCTTAAGACCATTAAATATTTTACAGCTTATTTGAATTTTATGCATTCAAAAGCAAGAGTTTATTTTAATATCAACTATAGACACAAAAAATATAAGTAAAATGCATTAATTTAGAAAAAATAAAGGAAGATTATTCTGGGCCACTTGACTTTTAAAGTGTTTTTTTATGACTATAATTTTCTTACTTTCTGAAAATAAACTAAATGGAACTCAGTCCATAAGTTATAGCCTACAATAATCATTTGGATATAGATGTGAGCTTGCTTCTAAAGTATTTGAAAATAATTGGTTTTTCTAAAGTTTAGTAAATATCACTTCCCAATCCCCTAAAGACTTACCTGTCTATAAAATTACTTCTCATGAGAATACTAGCACAAAACTCCAGTAGTCACAATATTCAAATTTGTTGGAAATAGCACAGATCATGGCAGAAATGAGTTGAACTGGTAGATTATTGTTGGTCCTGTTGAGTGGCAAGGTGGGTTACGCACATTTAGAAGAGTTCTGCCAACCTGCCAATAAAAGGGACATTGATATGCAGGGCACATTTGTGGGCTAAAACTCAATCCGGTTGCATGCTTCATAGCATTAGCATCTAGCAAATGATTATAGCAAGAATGCTTCATGGGAGACTTCCATATCACTAAGCTTTTAAGACTGATTCACTGAATCCAAAACAACGTCAGCCTGATGTTTATTTCAGTATTTTGAAGAACACTGGGTCCCATGCTAAAACTCCATACATAGACAGAAAGAAAAAGGGGAGAAGGGAGAAAATTAAATCTATTGTGAAGGTAAATAATTGTGTGATAATACAATTATTTCTGTTTATTAATATCATCACAAAATGCTCTCCTCTGTTTGTCAGATATGTATTTTTATTCTGTAGAAAAATCATCTTTCTAAAGAATCTGGATAAGTCATCAATGTAGACAAGAATGTACAGGTATTCTTGGCCCCAGTATTAGGGAACACAGCTTCCCTTTTCTCCATACAGCCTTTCGAAGAGCAAACTGTCAATTAGGAGCACAGATATAGTCAGTCCCACGGTCCTGGATGAAAACACAGGACTGAGAAGGGCCCTCTGCACATAAAAGGCACTAAAGTAAATTGATGTATTTCCCTAGTTAAGTATATGTGACTTCATATATTTTCTTATAAAACGAATAGAAAATTTATGTCTTCCAACTTTATATTAGTTTTGCATTCATTTTTGTTCTTTGTTGTAAGAATGACAGGTGCATTTTTTTATGGTGATGCATGTTAGATTTTCCATAAAGTAAAAATCCTCAAGATTTCCCAATTCTGTTTCTCAGAAGTTTATAACAAAGCCATAAAAGTGTGCAATGTTCCTTCGCTTAAAGGCATTTTTTTTCTTCTTAAAGCATTTTAAAGCAAAGGTTTGCCCACCTCAGGATTATATTATATACAGGCGTGTACATAAGAGGAATAAAGACAGGTAAAAATGTGAGATTTTTCAAAGCTCTGCTGATAATAGCATGCCCCGTGTAATGGGATATGCAGTCCCCAAGGTGGTTCATAAAAACATTTAAGTAGCACCTGTGTATGCGGGGTGGCCCTTCCTCTTTGCAGAGAGCAGTGAATGTTCTCACCCGTGCAACTAATCTCATTCTGAGGTCTCCTGAGAACAAAATCTTGAAAACATAGTTGAGGCAGCTGATTCCATCATGAAAAGCCTCATGGAATCTGTAAGAAAATGATTCCGGCAGGCGGTGGGGGTGTGGGAAAGGCAGTGGTTGCAGGGAGAAAAGATGAACTAAGAGCATTCAGTTCTGTGAGGGTAGTAATGTTGTGTGTTTCTCATCTGCTGGATCAGCAGTGGACAGTTCCTGCCCATCCCTGATCCTGTGCATCTCCACCAAATGCTGACTAAATGAATGTCTCTCAGGAATAATTAGTAAAAAAAAAAAATCTGCATTTGCAACATTTCCTTTTTTAGAAATACTTTGAAAACTCTTCATGCAGAGGATGAAAATAATTCGCCTTACGTGTTTTCCAGTACACACACGGGTATACAAACACACAGAAACACATGCTAAATTCTCTCCCACCATGTGCTTGAAATGAAACCTCAGCTCCTGTTCCAGAATTTATGCTTCAGTTAAGATGGGGGCAGCTGCTCTCCTACTTTATTTCCCTTTGGAGACTTTTATCTCTCAGGCTTCATCCTTCCCTTCGTCGTTTTACCAGCACATCCATCACTTGCTTTCCTCCTCAGGAACACAGCACACATCGCCCCGCACCATTTTATGGCTAGAAGCAAACCTACCCTCCTTGGCAGGTACTGCTTACTTAAACCTAATTAAGCCATTCTGCTGAAAATATCACGTCCTTTCCATCACCACGCACATTTGGTTAAAATAGTAGGAAACACTTTAAAGCTTGGAAAATAACTGGGGAAGAAAGCCCTGAAAGACACACAAAATGAATGAAAGCGAACTTCAGCCCAGCCTTCTTTGGCACGATCCTCTAATGAGCCAGAGGAAACACCTAACTCACAGTGTCACTTTCACTCCAATTATTTCATTGAAAGTTACCATTGTCATAGGCTCCCCAGTAGTACACCAGACTCATCATTTTGTATGACTGAGTCATCTATTTTCAGAGAAGTTCTCTTATAGTCAGGGAAAAATCCAACAATTTCTTTTGAGTAAGTGTACTCAAGGAAATGTAGCTATGACTCACCAAAATGCAGTATTCTTGAGACCAGGGTCGTTGTCTTTCTTCTCTGAGGCCTTAATCATAGAGCTGCATACATATTCAATACCCAGAGCTGACTAGGGAATGAATGAGTGAAAATCAAAACTTGTGCTTCAGATCAAAATCATAACTTCTGTGTTTTTAACAGTAGGAAATATCTCTGTCTTTTGTTAGGAACCAATTGGTATTTGGTTCATCCTGACCATTGCTAGATCAAGGGTATCTTATCCTCTTATAGTTTACTGCCCTTACCTAGTAATAGGCTTTTTTTTTTAAATATATTTTATTGATTTTTTACAGAGAGGAAGGGAGAGAGACAGAGAGCTAGAAACATCGATGAGAGAGAAACATCGATCAGCTGCCTCCTGCACATCTCCCACTGGGGATGTGCCCGCAACCCAGGCACATGCCCCTGACCGGAATCGAACCCGGGACCTTCCAGTCCGCAGGCCGACGCTCCATCCACTGAGCCAAACCGGTTTCGGCGTAATAGGCATTTTTAAAATCACATAGTGACCTGTACTATTACCTAAGTATTAAGGGTATAAAATATTTAATGTAAAATAAGGGGACAAAAAAACAGATATTCATTCATTAAATGTCTCATTGCCTTTATAAATAAAGTACGGTTTTCTTTCACATGCTGTCACAAAGTTTGAGTTTTTATTTTTATAGACCTCAAGTGCTTGAGAGAGAACAGTAACATTCTGAATCTTTGCATGCTGCTGGCTGTGGATTTCTCTGGGCAGAAGTCACTGGAAGGCTGGATCCTAGCCAGCTACCTTCTTCTATTTTGAAGAGGCAGACTATAGCAAAATGTGGTTGAAAATATACTATCAGGTTAACAGACATTGACTTTAAGTAAGGCCTAGAGTGAATCCCAACTCTGACACTTAACATTTATGTGATCTTGGGCCTCTTCTTATCTCTCAAGACTCAGGCCTCCTGTGCACGCACCTTATTTGGCCTCAGTACTGTTGCACAGTGTTTGTCGCGCCCTGCCATGTGTATCTGGCCAACTGTCATTTGTCTTTCTTGACCCCAACATCTGATTCTCTCAGTAGAATGCGAGTCCTCTAAGGCAGGGACCAGTTCTTATTCATCTCTGTTTGTATCTCACAGAACTGGCAAGTGTATGCCTTTTGCTCTCAATTATATGAAGACTAACTCAGATAATTCTTTGTCAATTCTGATGACTGGAAATCAAACCCTGTTCTCCCACTTGCCTTTACATAGCTGAAATGCCATTATGGGTTGGTTGAAAAGAACAGCGAGTTCTACAATGTCTAGTAAAAACGTTGTGGGCTGGAAAATATGATGTAAATTATCAGGATTGAAAATATGAGTTCTATCTCCAGCACTGGAAATATTGCAGATGGAATTGAAATGTGACTCAAAAATGTGATTTTATAAAAATGATAGCAATTCAAAGTAGATTGAAAACTAATTGTAATAGAAAAGTTTTAAGGGTTTAAATCTATTTTCATGATTCTATGGTACTGGAATTTAGCTAGGCTTTAAATCTCAGGAAATTTCCTCCAGTATATCCTACTTGGATTAAACCATCATCAACATCACATATATGCCATCTCTGTCTAGACTTCTAATCTAAAAAGTCTTAAAATTGAAGACTAACCCCTCACAATGTTAGCTATACCTGTGAGAAAGTTTGTTTCCATCATTCCATGACTAGTAAAGTGTACCTAAAGTCTTGGATGTCAACATTCTTCTTTCTTGACACATAATTTTCCTAGTTCTGCCATGCAAGTGAAAAGTATAATAAATAGAACCACAAGTATTACAAAAAATCCATATGTAATAATTGAGGTACAAAGAGTACATTATTTCAGTTATTGGGAGTAAGACTGTAAATATTAGAAATGTCATGGGTGTGCAGTAACTCAAAGCACTGTATATGGGCTTTAGAGTTGGCTTCTAGCAAAGCTGACACACTGGAAAGGCTTCAACGAATTTCCAAGCCCAGAATCCCAACTTCTAGTAATTCTCAAATATGTACCTAATTCTCCTTCCCTGTTTCTGAGCCTCTCTGGACATAGTTAATGCAAATTAGATGATCAAAGCTGATATAATGTAAGAGACGGAAGTACAGTTATTATAATACAATGTCTAGGCTAATTTATAATAACTTTTATTCAAAACTAGAGGCCTGGTGCACGGATTCATGCACCGGTGGGGTCCCTCGGCCTGGCCTGTGGGGATCAGTGAACCTCCGCGCCACCGCAGCCCGGCTTTACCCACCAGCTCATCAGGCTCCAGCCCACTGTCCACGACAATCCCGCACAGCACAAAGTAGTGCGCAAAGCGGCAGGCGGCCGGGGAGGAGCCCAAGCCCAGGCCAGGTGCTGTGCTGCTCCTGCTCATCCCGGCCCTGCTGCACCTGCCGCTGCCGCTGCTTGGTAGGCTCACTACCGCTCCACTGTGGTTTCCACGCACCTGTCCTAGGGCAACTGGCGCGCCAATGACCATGCAGCCGCTGCTCATCATCACAGCCTGGTTCCTTGTGCAGCACTGGAGAAGTGGCTGTGGGCTCACGCCCAATCAGTCTAGATGCCTGGACTGGGAACCATGAGCTTGGTGCCCATTGGGCAGCTGAACAGCGCTCCTGCTGTGGGAGCCCACTGACCACCAAGGGGCAGCTCCTGCATTGAGTGTCTGTCTCCTGGTGGTCAGTACACATCATAGCTACTGGTCGACCGGTCGACCAGTTGCTTAGGCTTTTATATATATAGATTAACGTTTGTTTCCTGGTGTGAGCCGGCAGCACAATGAACACATGCTTCCCCAGCAGAAAGGGGAGTGTTTTATCCATTGATCTTTCATCAAATAGAACACTTGATTAAGCCAGAACCTTCTGAAATACATGATTAGAAGATCTTAAAAAAAAAACTGTCCTGAAAGGGATGGTAAATTATAGTTTGATCTCATTTGTCCTAAATTCTGTTCATCATTCACCCATGAGTTATAGCCGATTCACCCTTGTGAGATATGCCGCATAACCAGTTCTCAACAATCTGTTGCATTTACTAAGAAAGAACCACATCTTGGAAATGACTGTTTCAAATGGTAGTCTCCTAATAATCAGAAGGTAAATGCATTAAGCATCTTTCTCACCGCCAAGTCTTATATCCCCCCCGGTGAGACAGGGGCTGGCCTCTGCGTCTGGCCTGCTTTGTGAGATGTAATGAAGAGCAGGATTTAAGCGGAACTCTGGGACGGGACATTGAAGTTCCCCCAAATGTTTCGGTTTTAAAGATCAATAGCACATTCAGTGTGCCTTTTCCACAGGCATGTTGTTTCTTGTCTGGACACTGTTACAGGTTCAAGCAAATGTTTTTCACATGCTAAACCCAGTGACTGTGGTTTGAATATGCCAGGGAGGCACTTACAATGTAAGTTTAGAAACAAATCTGTCACAAATCAAGTAATGCTAGATGTATAGATGTGAATGCAAATATCTGCTAATCTTGCCTTAACATAGGAACAAAGTGTATCATTTATGACATCACTCTCCCCTGTATTAGCTTCTTTCCACATTGCTATATTTCCCCTGCCAGACTATATACATCCTAAGGTTGGGCACTGGTTCATTCCTATTGAGCAGTCATCATTCCTATAATAGTGCCTGGCAAATGGGAATCCTTTGCTAATGATTGAATGAGTTTTTATAAATGCCTGGCACCTAATAGTCCCTTAACTTGTTCTTATAAATAACTGAATTAATGAAATTATGAAAGAATGGGCAGTGAAATGTTTTAAAAGTCACAAATGTGACTTTTAATGGCTAAAATAAAATAATATGCTCTTCGTATTTACTTTAGAAATCAATTACACTGGAAATTCTTATTCTAATATTGCATTTGACACATTGGAAGTAAAATTTCTTGCCAATATTTCAAATTGCACACTCTATTAATTTTTTACAATAAAATGATCTTCCTGCTGGCAAAGAGTGACATTTATAGGATACTTTGTATTAATTCCACCTTATTCTGCCCATACCTCCACAGTCACCTAATTTTATTTTTTTGTAACTCTCACCATGGTTGAAAAGAAATTAAAGCAGGTACTTTTCACAGTTTGCAGGATATTTAATAAAATTCATAAAAAGGACTATTACAATAATTATAATAAGCATCATGTTGTTTCTGTTACTGTTATTAATGAGGGAGGGGGGAAATCCGTGCTATAGTTGTTACGTAGGAAAACCTAACTATCCTAATCTGATTCAATTCAAGGTCTGACTGTCCCAGAGAAGATTCCAACACTGGCCGAGTGGCTTGTAGGGAAACTTGCATTTTGAGTTTTCTGATCAAAAAGTCAGTACAGAAAGCTGGGCAGTGGTCTCATTTACCCACTCATCATTGCTTGCCTTGTGCAGGAAGAATGAGCCATTCTTTCATTTTTTGTGGAATGGACAAGAGCACCAGGTCTATTTACTCCTGGGCACATAAGGACCTGCCCCCAAAAACATTACCAGCTCTTCAGGTCACCTTGACATCTAACAACTTTCAGGTGTTTTACCTCCACTCTCAATCCTCCACAATGAAGAAGAGCAAAGAGATGTTGTCTTCTTTTTTTAAAACTACTTTATTGAGATATGATTGGCATGCAAGAAAACTGTATATTCTAAATGTATACCACTTGACGAGTTTGAGGATAAATATACACTCATGAAGCCATCACCACCATCAAGGCCGTACACATAAGGGATGTTCTCTTAATTGGCATTAAACTAGAAGTACCTATTTATAAAGGAAATCACACAAGAATGATCTTGCAGTTATCTAATAACTTCAATAGTAGTTCTAAGTGTTTATTTGTAAGCCCTTAATTTCACAACCTTCTAACATTATTTGGTTTCTTTGCATGTTTGTGTCCTCATATAACCCTACATTTATATTTGTTATAGTCATTAAGACACCAAATTATATTTTTGAACATATTTAAATTCCTTAGCTATACTGATACCTCCTTGTGGGCACTGTTGCAACTGATTTACTTTATTAGGTAGTCCAGTACCTAATAAAGTGCTAAACATTTGGTATCTCCCCAATAAATGTTTGCTGAATTAATGAATGAGAGCTTTCTGCACACTACTTTTGCATCATTTTCAGATGCCCATTCTTTGACTATCACCGTATCTTCAAGTAATTTTGAAATTCTGGTTATCACTCCATTTAACTTTCATTTGAAAATCACCCAGAAAAATATTTATTAATATCTACTATGTCGTAACATAGAGCTGTGCTTCTCAGGCCTGTTATATTCCCTTCATTGTCCTGAAAAAAAAAATCGATCTAGATGCAGATACAAGACAAAACCCCATAAAGAACTAAATTAAAAAGTGATGGGGTAAATGATTAAGAGTGAAATGAACATCATAAATGATATGAATATAGTGTGTTCTATGATTATGCCTACACTGGTCCATTCCAGATTTATAACAGGACAAGCCTGAGCTCGTTGGGGCGACTGCCAGAATTGGTGTGTTGGAAAGACTGCTTCCTGAGAGAATACAGTCTAAACAAAAAGAATCAGCAGACAAACCTGACCTGATAACTAAGTCTTAGTCATCAGAGGGAGGCGTGATATGATGAGCTTCTTGAATGTGTCCCTAACATTTCCTTTCACCACTGACTCATATGAGAATTTTAGGGAGAAGGAGAGAACTGTGACATAGAACTGAAAATTACTCTGTAAGATATTCATATTCATGAGACATTACTTTCATATCTATAATATACTGGGCACAAAGTTTGTGTCCTTAAAAGAGGAGAACAAAACGTGATGGAGATACTATCTTCACTTTGCCTCAGAAATACTGTTCAGTTTGGGAAACTGGAGGGTGCAGTTACTCACTGGGTAATATGATCCCCACACAGGAGAGTCTGGAAGAATCCCAGGTGTCATGCAAAGGCATCAGTACCAAGTGGAAGTAATAGTACCTAACTGGAATGTCAGTGTTATGGACAAAGAGGGAGGAAGGGTCAGAAGAGAGGAGCAGGGGCTAGGCATATCTTTGAGTCTATGTTGACTCTGGTGATAACTGAAAAATACCAGGAGCGCACTCAGCAGTGGGAATTAGCAAGTGACAGGTTCCATCCATAATAAACATTTGGAAGAAAGTGAGGTAACTGAGCCATGGAGCAATCTGGGAAAGGCTTATGAAGCAGGAAGAACTGGATCTGGATCAATAAGAGATAAAGTAGTGGAGGCAATGGTATTAAAAGACAAAGCTGAGCACCCAAACTGTGTGGGTCAGTGGTTGAGTGTCGACCTATGAACCAGGATTTCACGGTTCTATTCCCAGTCAGGGCACATGCCCAGGCTTGATCCCTAGTGTGAGGTGTGTAGGAGGCTGTCAGTCAGTGATTCTCTCTCATCATTGATGTTTCTCTCTCTCTCTCTCCTTCTCCCTTCCTCTCTGAAATCAATAAAAATATTTTAAAATCCTATATAATAAAACCCTAATATGCAAATCAACTGAAAAACCAGCAGAATGACAGATCACTATGATGTGCTCTGACCACCAGGGGGCAGACGCTCAATGCAGAAGCTGCCCCCTAGTGGTCAGTGTGCTCCCACAGGGGGAGCACTGCTCAGCCAGAGCCTAGCTCATGGCTGGCGAGTGCAGCGGTGATAATGAGTGAGGGGTCCCAGACTGCGACTGCCCCGGACTGCGAGAGGGATATCTGACTGCCAGCTTAGACCCGATCCCCAGCGAGGATGGTAAGCAACTGGATTAGAAATGAATAACAGGGCCAAAATCAGAGAAGCCTATAACTTCATCACCTCCAATATCCAAAATCACTAGGCTCTTGATATGAAGATTACAGAATTTCTCAGAGGATGACATTCCCTTGACCCATAGCCATACAGTGAGCACTTAACATATTTTATCTTTAATGATCAAAAGCCCTACTATCATTATGTTTATCTTATATAAATAAAAATTGGGGCTCAGAGAGTTTAAGGTCCTGGCCCATCCGGTCACAGAGATTGAGTCAGGATTCGAGGCCACATTTTGTGTAGGGTGTATAGTTGTTTTATATAATACTACAGTTTTGCTACTTTTGCTCTGTTCAACTGCCTAATCTCACTGGGGTCAGGTTGGCCTTGAATTTTCTCCACTTTGGCCTGATTTCTTACATAACAGAATGGTGACTACATATTGCATAAAGATAGAAAGAAAAAAAAAACAATAATGGTAGATCTCTCATTTTTTAAAATCAGCTCTTTTCATGATATTCACTTTACCTGATATATTTTTTAAGATACTGCTCTTGAATTTGCAGGGTTTTGTTTTTTAATTATGTCAGTGCCTGGCCATGAATCTCCCAACATCATATATAATTGAGTGGTTTGCCTTGGTATGTTAATGTTATAGAAGATAATGTGCCTGGTGCTTTAACAAAAGACACATTCTTGTGCCATCACTAACCTAGAGGCAGAATTTGAGTTAAAAACCATAATAAGGGAGAAAGGAAATGGGTTTCATAAAGGAGCATGAAGCAGGCAAAAGAAGTACTAAAGACAGATGAGACTGAAATTAAAGGAGGCCGCCAGGAGGGTAGAACAATTAGGCTTCCCTTGGCAAACTTAGAAAACGGACTGTAGAGTGGACAAGTCCAGTGTTCTGGACTTGGAAATAGACATGACTTGGGGCTTAGGGATGAAGATACCCACACTGACAAGAAATCAATAGTCTTTCTCTACTGCTGAATGAGGAGGAACTTCTATCTACTCCAAATACATGTGAGGACCTAACTTAATTTGTTTCAGAGACCATGTTGAAGTTGTTCTGAATACTCTTGAGATTCATCAAGGGCCTCCGCTACTGTTGCGGTGACCTACCCCGAGGAAAGATACCAGCAGGAACTGGGAGCTCTTGCTCCTGAGGTTGGTTGGGAGAAACCTGCACCTCACCAGGCCGGGCACCTGCGAGGGAGCAGGCGACCCCGCTGCCACTTCCAATTGCTTTATGCAAAACGTACTGACTTTGCAAGAATAGCCTACGAAGAAAGGGCATTCTAATAAAAATGTGTGCAAATTTGTCTTGGAGGGCTGAAATAATTGGTAGATAAATCCAATTTGAAGAGGTAAATGAAAGAAATTTTTCAATTTACACAGCTCTTATAGCATTGTGCATGATATGGGTTTCTTCTCACTTAAACTGGGGGACTTTTCCAAGTTATGTATGAACTCAGTGAATAAATTAGAACGTGCTATCAGATATATCTTGATGTCAGCTTAACCCAAACATTAGTCATGCATTTTCAAATTTCCAGAAAAAAAATTATGCTCATAAGTTGACTTTCGTTACTCTTTTAAATGGACACTCAGAATCGGGCCTCGGCATAATAAAAAGGAGGTACAATGGTGAAAGAAGAGAGAATGGTTGAAAATACATTCGTCTCCAGGAAATATTATTTTGATACATACGGTTGGAACTAATTTTATATGCTTTGGCTACTAAACTCATATAGTCACATGCATTCTAAAAATATGTTCATATATACCATCCTCTGCAGTAAATATTAATTTTAGCTCCATTTTAGTTCTCGAATCTATTCATGTTTCTCCTTCTCTACTCCTGGGCTTTTGTCTGGCCCCTGCTCAGTCTGTTTGCCATTAGATGGGGCTCTGTATCTGGAGGAAAGTGGAATTTCTCTTTTGTCCATTGCTCTCTAGGTAGGGGAATAAAAGCTGTGCCTTCAGATGCATTTGCTAAGGAAATTAGTTCTAACCCTGGTGTCTGCCTTATGGGCATAAACATTGTGGTGTCAGAAGAGCACAGGGCTTCTTTCAGGATTACTCTCTAAGTAGGGATGCCAGGGACCGCTCATTCAGGGGCAGGGACTTATTACTAAGGGAGACCCAAAGTTGGGGTTTATATTTCCTCCCCTCCCTTCAACTAAGAGGCTTGGTTACCAAAATACTAAGGGACAATTTTCCTTGAGTGAAGGACTCCAGAGAGTTTTTGTGGCTTCCCTTTTGAAGGTACATTTTAGCTCTGACCCATTTGTCAAAAGAACCACTGTGCTTTGCTTTTTCTACCGGCAGGATTAGGTGGTAATTAAGCCATAAAACCATGCAGATGGGATCACGACGAACTTCATTTACTGGGGCTGCATTCAAGAGCAAAGTCACTAGTGAATATGAAATAAACATCCTTTCCCAAGGACCAAGGTCAAGGAGCAAAGGTACACGTGGTCAGCACACATGATAGGCAAGAGCCAATTATATTGGGTGTTCGAAACTAGCTGGTTTTCTCCTCTGTGATGCATCAACTTAGAGTCCTAAGTATTTGTAACTATTTCCTACAAAGACAGAGCCAGGGGGAAATGACTGGACGGAGAGGACTATGTGGTTGAATTGTAAGAACGTCACATGCATTTATAGACTGCCTAATAACTGGGGACAGGGAACAGTGTTCACGCTTCTAATGATCCTACATTAATATTTTCATGCATTCTTAGGAAAGCATATTGTTTAAGAATGACAGGGATTTTTAGAACTAAAAATATATTGAATTAATTGGGATGACATTGGTTTGCAAAACCAAACAGGTTTGAAGTGTACAACTTAATAAAACATCGTCTGCACATTTCATTGTGTGCCCATCGCCCCAAGCAAAGTCTCTTTTGGTCCCCATTTCACCCCACCTTTGCCTAACAGGTTTAAGGTATTAATTTGCATTATGTCTGCTCAGCTGTCTACTACACATGTGAACTTGGGCAAATTGGTTAGGCCCTTCTGAACCTCAGACGCCTCATCTGTGGAATAGCACCTCATGAGGTTCGTAATGATTAAATGGGATGTGCATGTAAATTGTAAGCATGGTGTCTGGGGCACGGTACGCTTTCCATAGCTGTGAGGCATTGCTATTGGGAGTATAATTGCTAATTATTATTTTCCCAAGGAGAGCAAATCTAACTCAGGAAGAACTGGTTGGCAGAGCCTTCAAAACATATTTGTGATCTGAAGCTCACGTACCGGCTGCTAATTTGCTTGTTTATTTCATTTGATTTTCCTCAGCTGCACATAAGGGAGGTGGGTGGCAGAAGCTTAATTTATTTGTCCCCTTTTTTTTGGAAAGTGTGGATTTGGCTCTCACACTATTTTGAGGCCTGGCCTGGTGGTAGCACTGGGGATACGCACACTCCAGGGAGGTGGGAGGATTGTACTGCTCTCCTGGGGGCTCCGGCCTCTTTCCTTCTCCAAGTGCTCCTCACCGGTGCTACGCAGCCAGTGCTGCCCACCACAGGCCTCTCCTCCCACAGACCTGGAAACAGGAGAAGCGCCATGACTCACGGGCTACAACTTTTTCAGCTGTTAGATACAAGCACTGATAGGCTCAGCTCCCATGTTTTCATCACCCCACAGACTGACTAAAGGGGAAAGGGCTCCTCGGTTTTCAAATAAAGCGTTTTCTGATGCTCAGTGAGAACAACCGAGAGCTGCGTGGAGAGGTTAGGACGTTGTTCCCGTGTCCTTGCGGAGTCGGGGGGAAGGATGAGCTGGGGGACACCGGGGTATCTTCACATCCTTCCAGGTATGGCATTTGAAGTACTTGCACATCTTTCCTTACCAACGATCAGAGGCCCTGCTTTCCAGCATTTCACCCACGGTACTTTGCACGTTTCTCCGGCAGCACTTCTCTCATCGCGTTATCTTTTGTTGTGGCGGTTGTTTGGGGCCTGTCTTCTGTGGACTGCGTGCTTGATTGAGGGCAAGTCTTCTGCCTTCTTAATCATTGGGTCTCCAGCCCTGAGCTCAGGGCCTGGTAGACAGTCATGTTTAAAAGGCAATTGTTGGCTACGTGGATAGATGGATTGGTGAGTGGGTGATGAATGGCTACACTGATACAATTGGGAAATAGAAAACACTGCAGCACAGTGGACTGTGGTGCACATGGAAATACTGTTTAATTACCAGATGGACGTTTGATGGGAGGAACTAGTCATTGAAAAGACAGTTCTGAAGCCCAGAAAACATCCTTTGCTGTCAAGCTTAAGGTCATAATATTAAGCATGAGAGCAGCTACTTTGTCCATAAACCTCTAAGTTTATTGGGGAGAATTTAGAATGAAAAGGAAAAGTGTCCTTACAATGACAGACATGCCATTTCAAATGAATATTAAAGCCACTTTTATTTATTTAAAGGTATGGTATAGTGAATCTGTAGGGGACTTACACAGACTGAAAGCTTAGTGTTTTATTGAGAAAAGGGGATAGAAGCTCATCCCTGCACTCATTGAAAGAGTGTTTTTTAAAGACCTGCTTTGTGCTGCATACAATGCACTGAGAGGTGAAGTGAGCCACATCTTAGTGCTCTGGGTCTTCACAATTAAATCAAGAAGTAGACACGAACTAAGTAATTGTAACAGTAGGAAAACAGCGGTATGATCATGGCACTGCGAAAAGGCAAGAGAGAGACTTGCTTAACCTTGCTCAGAAAAACCTGGAAAGGAGCAACAGGTGACATCTGAACTGGAACTCGAAGGGAAGATGGGAAAAAGACAGTGCACATGTAAAGAGACAACCTGGGGAGAGCATGGTGCATCCTGGGGATTGCAAGTACATTTGCAATTATATATTATTATGTACATACCACTACATTGGGCTGTATGAGGGGAGTGAGGAGTGGCTATCAGAAAGACTAGTGGAGAAAGTCACTCAAGACGTGTATACCAAACTAGGATTCAAAACATATCCCACCCTGGGCAGTGTGTCTCCTTGATTGGAGCTCCATCCTATACACCAGAGGTGGCAGGTTCGATTCCTGGCTAGGGCACACACCCAGGTTGCTGCTTCAATCCCCAGTCTGGCTCATACGAGAAGCAACTCATCCATGTTTCTCATATCAATGTTCTCTCTCTCTCTCTCTCTCTCTCTCAGAAAACATATCCTCAGGTGAGGATTAAAAAGTGGATCACTCCATGTAGATTATAATTAACTGAAGAATATTGTAATCAGTGCGAATTGCTTTTCCAAATATTGACCTGTAATGCCTTAAGAGTTTATGTAGTTCTATTTTGCCAGGTGGGGAAATGTGTGTTCAGTGGTTATGTAGTCTTGACCTTATGTACTTTTAATTAATTTGGTAAAGGTAATTGATTTAAAAACATAACAATGTGATTTCACTCTACCCTTGTGTCAATTCTACAAATCAGGAAAACATCCTAGAAAAGACTATCACTATAGTTTAATTTTAGGCAACATGGAGAATCTTATTATTTTCAAAGTGGACTCATTGATAAAGTCAGGAATAAAATCTAAGACCACTGGTTTCTTGATCTTGACTTTCTTATGAGACCACTCCTGCCAATGGAAGGTGGCTATGCTATACAAACGCTGCTCTAAAACTTTGTGTGACCAAGTGTTCTGCATGCCTTTAAGCATCTGTCTGATTATATTTTTTATGTCTTACTTCAGATAACTTTAAAGATTGATCTTTATGTAATTCACTTAAAATTTGATTTATCTTTAGTCAAATAATTGATTAACCAGATATCATCCTCTTTAAAATTGTCAGTGCATTAGAGCAATTACTCTTAAAAAATCAAGAACCCATCTTCAAACTGCCTGGACCTGTTGGATATTGGTTTGACCTGCATTTTTAGAGCGCCCTATGCAAAGCACTATGAGTTTGTGAGTTTGTGAGTAGGTCTTGTGAGAATAGGGAGTTTGTATGGGTTGGTGATATGCACAAATGACACTAATGTTGGGGAATACTCATGGTGGCTAACATTAGTCAGTGCTTTTTATAATACTAGCACATTTAGTCCTCGTGTACAAAGTGGGTACCTTTTTAAATCCCCATTCTATCAATGAGAAAACAGAGACTCATAGAGAGATCAGATTAATAAGTAACTTGCTGAGATGAGGAGCCTGGAAGTAGAGCCAGAACTTGTGTTACCTGGGTCTAGAGCCTGTGCTCTTAGACACAGCAAGACTCCTGCCCTAGAAGGAAACCAGGGCTCCCTAGCGTATAGCCAGAGGACAAGTCATGTGGCCATTGGGCAAGAGTTCAGACCACGAAGAGAGTTTCTGCCTGGGGTGATTATGAAGAGTTCATAGAAGAGGAGACATTGTAACTAGGCCTAAGAGGTTGGTGGAGTGTTGCAGGTGGAAGTTAAGATGCCACTGAAGGCTAGGAGTTGTCATCAGCAAAGGCACGGAGGTGGAGGAGCACAAATACAGAGGACAAGGCAAAGAGCAGTTTGATGGGAGTGGGGCCCAGAATCCTTGTAAAAGGGCAGGAGGAGAGTTATTAGGAGGGAAGTTGTACCAAATTCTAGAGGACCAGTTACAAGAATTTGAAACTCATTGTGGATGTGAAGGCTTGAAATTAGAATATTTATTTACTTATTTAAGCAAAGGAGCAATAAGGGAAGGTGAATTGGACAGTATGGGTAGCATTGATTAGGTGGAAAATGGGAAAGATTTGCAAGAAAAAAAAGAAAAAGGTTGATATCCAAATGAATTTAAACACTTCTGCAAGAAAAACAACAACAACAACACGAACAACAAAAAAAGGGAAATATTAAAAGCTCAGAGACTTGTGATTCCCCTAATTCTGAAGTAAAAGCTGAGTCCCTCTGGAGCTGCTACAGCAGATGAGGCCGTCATGAAGGTACTGTCTTGCTCTCCCTACACAAACGGGACTTCTTGCGCCATCGGAAAATCTGGCAGAATAACCATTTCCCAGTTCCTCCCTGCACTCAGAAGTCATGAGTAACACAGCCCTTTAACTTTTCCTCTGTATTTTGGTGGCAGGTTTGTACAGAGCGGCAGCAGTGGTGCATTATTTTCAGATGTCTGTGGCCGTCCTGTGGTCTGGAGTAACGGTGTCTGTGCTACTCTGAGGGGGGCATTAATAACAGTCACAGCTTACTCAGTGCACCAGGCACCAGGAATGACTGGGCTGGGAGAGGATTCGCAGGCAGTAAGCAATTCTTACCTCAGTCCCTGTAGTTTCTGAAGAGGCACAAAGCAAGGATCTGGACTTAATGTTGGTTTCAGCTTTCTGGTTGGATTGCCTGTCCCTCAAGGGGCCACGGACATGCACATATCAAGAGGCGATGAGAGAGAACCCACCAGATGTACATCTGAAGAGAACTCTGAGGTTGAGAGCTCTACCTCAGCTTTATATTCATTGGACTTGGACTTGTAGGGCATCTGCCAAATATATGTTTTCTGGGGAGCTGATTTTTAAGAGATCTGGGAGGTTCCGAGTTAGCCCTGTAAGCAGCATATTTGCGTGACCTTCTCCTTCCATTGGGTGGTCACAATTACTTGCGTCAGAGAAACCGGCAGACTTATTCTGGAAGTTGTAATCTCTGTGTAGTAATGTGAGTAAGTTTATTCTTTGGGTTAACATTGTACTGTTCCAAAGTTGTGCTACATTTAAATGACAGCCTCACGCCAATGCCCCACAGGAAATGCCCCTCCAGGGGTATTTCATTAAATGGGGCTTTTGGGTGATCTTGGTGCCTCATTTCACCCAAGAGGAAGCTTTAATAAGCTGGAACTTAGGAAGCATCTTGAAATGATACATCAGTGGTGAAAATGTGGAAGAAAAAACAGACTGAGTCTAAGTGTAATTAAACTGCATCTAGTTTTAAAACTAATCTTACTAATAAAAGCCTAGGTGGTCCTCACACCATCACACCGTGATGCCCTCACGCCATCACAAGATGGCTGCACGCACAGCGGAGGTGGGGCCCAGGCAGCCGCTCTGCATGGCTTCCGCTGGGGTTCCCGTGGCCCCGCCCACCCGCCACAGAGGCGGAATCCCCAGCTCTGGCCTACCTCTTTGGGGCAATCCATCGAGGAGCCGCGGGTGGGTGGGCAGGGCCTATATCTTCGGGGCGATCGATCGCAGGGCTCCTGCACTGTGAGAGGACAAGGCCAGTCTGGGGGACCGCGCCCCCCACCCCCAGTGCATGAATTTCATGCACCGGGCCTCTAGTGTTAAATAATTCAATGATGGAGAATGTCTGTATGCTTTTCATCTTCAAACTCCATTGTGATCATCTCATATGCTGACCCATCTTTCCATTTTAAATGTGACGCTGGGTTCAATCAGTTTGTAAGGAAAAGGAATTGTAGTGAACCTAGAGACTAAAGTCTTTAAGCTTGCACAAAGGATGTTATCAGCAATAGCCGTTACTTCAAGTCCTCGCAGAGAGGTGCTCATAAGACCAAGGCTTTGGTTTGGGTCCAGATATGCCATTTCATTTACTTTTATTTTTGGCCTTTTTAAAATTTTTATTTTGAAATAATCTTAAACATACAGAAAGGTTGAAAGAATTGTACAAAGAGTTCCTGAATCCTCTCACCCAGAATTAACTGTTATTAACATTTTGCCACATTTGCTTTGCAATTCTCTATGTAGTACATATTTTTTCCAATTTGAAAGTAGGTTGCAAATGCATGCCCCTTTATCCTTTAGTTACTTCAGTGTGTTTTTCCTAAAAGAAGTATATTCTCTTACGTAAATTTATTAAGGATACAGTCATTGCATTTACTCTAACAGAATAGCTAAAGGGAGACAATTTTCAGATAATGTTTGGAAAGGTGCCAAGGGAGAGTCAGATTTATTGAGTGCCCTTTTATCCTCAGAAGAGGTATCTCAGTGAAGTAATCTATCAGTGTTCTCCAGAGAAACAAAGCCAATAAAAATATTATATATTACTAGAGGCCCAGTGCACAAATTTGTGCACAGGTTGGGTCCCTTGGCCTGGCCAGCGATCGGGGCCATCTGGGTCGGCCGGCTGAGGGAAGGGACCATGGGAGGTTGGCCAGCTGTGGGAGGTTGGCTGTGGGAGCGCACTGACCACCAGGGCGCAGCTCCTACTTTGAGCGTCTGCCTGCTGGTGGTCAGTGCGTGTCATAGCTACTGGCCGGTTGTTTGGTTGTCCAGTCATAATGATTGCTTAGGCTTTTATATATATAGATAGGCTGTATATATGCATATAGGGTATATATATAATATATTTAACATACATATATAATATATTGATATGTAATACACGGTAATGATGTGACCCCAATGGAAATGCCATTAGCTTTCTTAGAAACTTTTGATATCACTATTCCTGGTAAGATTTTAGCATGTTTGGGAAAACAAATAAGATGGGATTTGTAGTTGACTAGGAGGTTTTTAAATCCCTTCCAATTCATATCTATATCTAAATCTACATTTAAAAAGAATGGGTCCAGGTAAGTTAAAACTGTAGGGCAAGCCAGGAGACTGGAAACTTCCCCAGTTGATACTACTGTAGTGTTGAGTCTAAAATCTGTAGGGCAGGCTGGTCGGCTTGGAATTCTGCAGGAGTTGATGCAACAGTCTTGAGGCATGATTTCTTCTTTCCTCATAAACCTCAATTTTTTTCTCTTAAGGCATTCCAACTGCTTGGATGAGGCCCACCCACATTATTGAGGGCAATCTGCTTAAAGTCAACTGACTGTAGATGTTAGTCACATCTCCAAAATAGGCTTACAGAAAAAAATAGGTTTACAGAAACACCTAGATTCATGTTTAATTAAATAATTGTCCTGGCAAAGTGAACTCAGAAAACTATCATAGTTATACATCATCACCCATATTTTATACATGAGGAGTCCAAGACTTAGCACCACTGTTTTTACTAAGGCCATTCACTATGCACGGCTGAGCCCAAATATCCAGTGTATCTCACTCTGAAAACCCGTGCTTCTCCCATGGCATCTCCATTGCCATATTTCAGCATGAGAGTATTTGGGAAGCAGTGAGTTTCCAGTCACTGATGGTATCCAAACAAAGGCTGAAGGACCAGCTAGCAAGAATGTTCCACATACAAATGGCTAAAAGATATATGAAAAGATACTTAACTTCACTAGCTATCAAGGAACTGCAAATCAAACCCACAATGGGATATCACCTCACACCTGTTAGAATGGCTGTTATCAACAGGACAGGTAATAGCAAGTGTTGGAGAGGTTGTGGAGACAAAGGAACCCTCATTCACTGCTGGTGGGAATGTAAACTGGTACAGCCACTATAAAAAACAGTATGGAGGTTCCTCAAAAAATTAAGAAAAGAGTTGCCATATGGCCCAGCAACCCCTCTTCTGGGTATCTACCCCCAAATTTTGAAATCATTTATTTGCAACTATATATACACCCCTATATTTATTGCAGCATTATTCACAGTGGCCAGGAAATGAAAACAACAAAAGTGTCTTTAATATATGGTTGGATAAATAATATAAGGTATATATACAGTAGAATACTACTCAGCCATACAAAAGATGAAATACTGCCATTTGCAACAACATGGATGGACCTTGAGATATCATGCTAAGTAAAATAAGTCAGAAAAAGTCTAGAACCATATAATTTCACTCATATGTTGGATATAAAGTTGAAAGCAACAAATGCAAAAACAAGAAAAACAAACAAAAACTCAGACACAGACAACAGTATGGTGGTTACCAGTGGGATGGGGGGCAGTAAAGGGTAAATGGGGTCACATATATAGTGTTGGAAGATTTAATTTGGGTGGTGGGAACACAATGCAATATACAGATGATGTATCATAGAATTGTACACTGGAAAACTACATAATTTTGTTACCCAGTGTCACCTCAATTAATTTAATGGAAAAAAATAGTAAGACATGAAATCAAACTAAAAAATTGTTCAAGAAATGATTCAAGTCTTAAAGCTTGAACTAGATGGTTTTTTAAATTCCATTGGTCTTTAAGAATCTTTAGATTTTTATTTAACCCTTACCTAAGAATATGTTTATTGATATTAGAGAGAGAGGAAACATTAATGTGAGAAAGAAATGTCGATTGGTTGCCTTTTGTTGGTGCCTCAACCAGGGATCAAACCAGCAGCCCAGTCATGTGTCCTGACCAGGAATCGAACCTACAATCTTTTGGTGTATGGGATGATGCTCCAACCAACCGAGCCACCAAGCCAGGGCCTCTAGTACATTTTTGAAATGTTTTGGGCTTTCTCTTATTGGAATATAACATTTTTATGCACAGCTACATTTATGTTAAATTAGTACATCTAATCAGAATAGATAATTTGTACCCCCCCACACACTTTTTTTTCTTAGAGCCTACATTATTTATAGTTTTCAAAACATCATTTCAAACTACTACTACTATTTGGCATATCTTTAAAATGTTAATTAAGAAAATTATAGAAAAGCTGTGCTGCTCAAAAACAATTATAAATGACTTTTATGTAAAGATAAGGCTGGTGGGAATGTATGAGCCATTTGTATCATACTTTTATTCCAAGGATAATTTGATGGCTCAATTTTTTTTCTTTATTTCACAGACAGGAGAAATGTTATCAGAGCCCATGGTTTACCTTGACAGTTATCCTCAACATCAGAAAAAGTTTCATCCTTTGTAGGGTATTTTAAGTAATAAATACTAATTGTAGAAGTAATTTAGTAAGCATTAGTAAGTATCAAGTACTTTGCTAAGTGATTTATAAGCATGATCTTAGTTATTCTTCATAGCAACTAAATTAGGTAAGTGTTTTTTGTTGCTGGCATTTTAAGACAAAAAGAAAAAGGCAGGTGCAGGAATATTAAGTAATTCTAAAAAAAGATATTAAATGTGCAAGTGGATATTTTGTTTTCTAATTTTTGCTTGATATTTTAACACAGATTATATATTTTATATATAATTCAAATTGACCTTTAAAAATCTAAGTATTCATATTTCTTTTTAAAAAGATTTTAGTAGGTTTTTTAAAATTTATGTGAGAGAGAGAGAGAGAGAGAGAGAGAAACTGATATGAGAAAGATACTTCAATCAGATGCCTCCGATACACGCCCTGACTGGGGATGGAACCTGCAACCCAGTCATGTGTCCTGACCAGGAATCAAACCCATGACCTTCCAGGGCATGAGATGCCGCTCTAACCAACTGAGCCACACTGGCCAGGCTGAGCATTCATAGTTCAATAGTGATAGAGCAAAATAATTAATGCCTTGTTCATAACCACCAGCAAGATGGTTGCCAAATTAGAAAATTAATCATGAACTTTTAACACCCTGTCCAAAGTTTGCCAATTAAACTATATCTTCTAATAATAAAGCACACTGTTATGACAGCTTAACATATGAAATTTTCTCTCGCTCAGCAAATTTTAACTTTTTACTTAGCAGTCTATAATTACCATCCCTAGGCAATTGCATGATTCTCCGCTTGAATAACATGTCATCCAACATTAAGGCAGGTTATTTTTTCTCTGTGGGTGTTTCTCACCAGGTAAGGAATAAAAGGTGACTATTTAGTCTAGAATAAATTTAAAAATTGAAAACTAAAGGCTTATTACTAGGAATATGGAAAGAACTATGTGTCCAGTTTTATTTTGTTTTGTTTTTTCAGACTTGCGTTTAGTGAAATTTTGTGGATACAAATCTCCTATGTAGCAGAGGAAATCCAAGAATAGCGGTAATGATTCAAATATTGTAAATATGATGTAAATAACATGAGCTTTCTTAGTAACTTGATGTCACCATGCCTGGTGGGATTTAAGCATGGCTGGGGAAAAAAGTAAAATGAAGTTTACCTTTGTTTGGATTTCAAAATTCCTTCCAATTCAGATACTTTTAATTCTTAGTCTTCATTTTTAGGTAATTACTCTTGCCATTGTAAACAAGTATAATTCCCATTGTATAACTTACTCTATTATATAGGGACTAGAGGCCCAGTGCACAGATTTGTGCACATTGAAAGAAAATTATTTAGAAGAAATATTTTAGAGGCCGGGGAAGGACCACAGGAGGACTCCAGGTTGTGTCTGGCCCATCACGCCCAGTCCTGATTGGCCGGACCCTAGCAGCAAGCTAAACTACTGATCGGAGTGTCTGCCCCCTGGTGGTCAGTGTGCATCATGGTGACTGGTTAAGTGGTTAAATGGTTGGACACTTAGCATATTAGGCTTTTATTATATAGGATTGGATTGTATGATATTGTTACTGTTTTTACAGAGTAATCTATACTTGTACAATTCTGAAGGGTCACATAATGGAACATTTAAGCCTTAAATTTAAGGGGTGCCAATGGTAAAGCAGTCGGGTCTAGGTTATCTTGTTACATGTTTGCCTGTATGCTACTCCTACTGTGCATTACATTTTTAAACAACTAGATCTAGGATTTCAGATGATGGAGACTTTTTGATGGTGCCACACGGGATGTTACTCAGTTCTGCTCAGACAGGATTCAATGTGCAAGTTATTATCATGTTGCTGAACACGTAGTTGGTTTATAAAACCCCAACCATCAACTGCATTGCAGAACGTGAGACTAAAGATGAACCTCAAATGAGGCATCAGTTATTTTCAAAGGAGCAAATTAATTAATTGATTGATTGATTAATCCATCCATCTGTAGCAGAGCGTATAGGTATAGATCTGGCTAGAGAGAAAGAACTGCCTGGGGCAGGTCTCTTTGAATATATATTTCTTCCACCAAGATCTAAAGGGGTGTGCCTCCGTGAGCGCCACACCCTGACGTGAGGGAGCATAACTGCCAGGGACAGCAAGGCATTTCTGCCCCTAAAGGGTGTCTCACAAAATGGAATGTCCATGCTCACCTGGGATAAGACACTGTTCTTACAATGGATCGGAATGTCCCAGACAGAGAGGCTAAGAAATCTCTGAAGTTAGTGTTTAAAGTTCTAGTTCAGGCCCTGGATGGTGTGGCTCAATTGGTGGAGCATCAGCCTGTGCACTGAAAGGTCCCTGGTTCGATTCCCAGTCAGGGAACATACCCAGGTTACGGGTTTAATACCAGGTCAAGGTGTGTAAGGGATTCTCTCTCACATTGATGTCTTTCTCTTCTCCCTCTCCCTTCCTCTCACTCTAAAAATCAATAAAAACATATTTAAAAAATAAAAGTTCTAACTCATGGTAAAGGGGGTGGTGGGTCAAATATATTGTGATAGAAGGAGACTAGACTTTGGGTAGCAAGCACACAATAAAATATACAGATAATGTATTATAGAATTGTATGCTTGAAACTGACATAGTTTTATTAACCAATGTCACCCCTATAAATGTAATTTAAAAATGAACATACAAAAAAAGGATCCAATCAGATTTTTAAATTTACAAAAAAAAACCCAAAGAATTCTAATTCAGTCACCATTCTGGTGCAGATCAGAACAGGGTTTGGAGAAATGTAGGACAGAGAAAAACTTTAGCACATAATATACAAAGTTTTCAAAAACAGAAAGAACAGAGTTAGTGTCCATAAGCAATTCAGCCTACATTTCCTCAATTCCCAAGTTAAAAGAATTTATATATATTGAATGTATATCAACGTTGACACAACCATATATATTACCATTTGATCCAACCCTGAATGGTGCATATGGTCTTTGTATTTATGATTCCTTTCACTCTTTTTTGTTGTTGTTAATCCTCACCCAAGGATATTTTCCCACTGATCTTTTAGAGAGTGGATGAGAGAGGGAAAGACAGAGAGAAACATCAACGTGAGAGAAACACTTCTATTGGTTGCCTCCTGCACATGCTCCTACCAGGGCCCGGGCCAGGGAGGAGCCTGCAACCAAGGTAGTGTCCTTGACCATGTATCGAACCCGGGACCCTTTGGTCTGCAGGGCCAACGCTCTATCCACTGAACCGAACTGGCTAGGGCTCCTTTCACTCTTTAGTGCAATGAACCTATTCATTATCTGTGGAGGTTACCACCGTCCACTCTCGGAGCTTACGGAGTCTGAACTGTTATTAGCTCAGGTCCATCCTACCTCTAGTGTACTTATGGGAGGGTACTGCTCATTCTTTTATAGGAGTCTGGGGCTTTTTAAAAAATGGGTTCCCACAGGAGACAATATTGCTGACATTCTGCTAAAGTTTGTAAAAAAAAGATAGTCATCTTTTCTGCTGGGTGGTCAGTTTGTGAGATGTTAGTTATGGGTGTGGAGGGGAGGGCCAACCGGCCAAGGCTTTGGATGTAGGAGAGGGAATCTTGTGCTATTCGCGCTGGTAGTTGCTACATTTTGACTGACCTACCATTTTGCTTTTAGACCTTTAGATTTCTCTTCGTGTCCTTTTTGAGTTTCACTTACTAGTCTTTCCCTTCTTGAACAATCCCGCCGGGGAGTTTCAGGACCCTCGTTTTAATCAAGTGAAAAGCCTTTTCTCTTTGTTTCCTTCCGTGAATCAGTCTCTCTCCTCTGCTCTTTCCCCCTCTCCTGTCCTCTCTCCTCCTCCCTCTATCCCTTCCTTCGCTCTCAAAACCTTCTTCTGTTTCCCCAGTAAACCTTAAATGGCTCTCAAATCCAGACAATTATTAGTAAGCAAAATGATCATTTCTTCTCACGCAGACCAGGAAATGGAGGAAAATATTTTCATGCCCTTCCTTCAGTACCACATAGAAGAAGAAGAAAAAGAAAATAATTCAGCTTTCAATTTAAAAAGCCTGAATGTATATCAATGTTACCATAATCATGTATTTTGGTTTAAGTTAATTTCAGCGAATTCTTATTTTATCCTGATTGAGTCCCACATTTAGGAACCTTGCGGGTATTGTAAAAAAAGAAATTGTGTATATTCTCTTTCAACAATCTGGCAGATTGTTAGGATTCAGGTTCCAAGCCCTGGAGGAGCAGGTAAGCACCTGAACAAAGCTTTTTCTCATCAGGGTGTGCTATGCACTGTGCATGCACACACACTCATTCTGGAAAGGGTAGAACATTTAAATAATAAAATAAAAACAAAACCCATACGCATTTACACAAAAGACAAATAGAGGTGGTGTGGGACCAATCCTCCTGTGATTTTCTTGCCCTAAGACTTGCATTTCTTAACTTATGAAATATTCACTGCACTGTTTGAAACGTTAAAGCAATGCATGCCTAGACTTCCAGGCTTCAGAATAAAAAGCAATTCCTCTTGGATATGATTTATACACATTGTAGAAGCTTTGGTATGGTTGGCAAGTCAGTGAACATACAGATGAGAAGGGGGAAGATAATACCCCAGTGACTGTCAGAGATGTTTCGTGTTGTAGTTCACAGCTTCTATAGAGCTATGGAATTCAGATGTATTCCTAAACCTCTCTGAAAATGGTCTCTGCTGATATAGTTGTTAATCTCAACAGACTGAGAAAAAAATCTTAGAAGATACTTTTAATGAAGCGTACATAAGAAGCCTGAGTTGAACAGAATATTAAAGGAAGATTGGTGCATTTCTAATGGTTTTGTGTGCATGTGTGCGGGTGTGTTCGATAATTTTTAGACCAGCACAGTTTTCTATAATGGCCTCTTAATATATTTGTATGACAATGTAAGTGAGGAAAAAATATTTCTCCTCCCACCCTTCTAAATTCTTCTGGCTGATCTAACAATTCAAGGACATGAAACAAATTAATAGGAGAAAATAACCACATTTACCACATATACACATACAGGAGTTCCATAAGAAAATGGGACTCACGACAGATCAAGCAGTTAAGGCTGGTAAACATCTGGAGCTAAGGAGGAAGGGTGGGGACTTCAACATGGAAAAAGTCAATTCACATGTTGATGAGGATCAGATAAAAGTTTGGTAAACAAATGTTTGCTGGGCATCTTTAACAATTGGACACAGAGAGGACTTTGATCAAATAGGCCTTGCTGGGTCCCTCCCAGTCCCTCACACATACTTCATTTTAAGCCATAGTTATCTATGATAACAATTTCCTTCCTGGAGCCGGTCCATTATCTACATTCTTGGGGGAAAGTCATAGGTTTTTTTCTTTCTTAAAAATAAGAAATAATTTTGCAAAGAATGCATATTTTGAGGTGGCAAACTCTGCTTCCCATAACAATAAGGTGTCTACTACTAGTAAAATTTAGGTATCTTATATTTATTTCAGTAGCTCTACATTTGTTTCTCAATTGACTCCTTTGGAAGAAATAAGGTAAGAGTCATAAGAGTGGCTCCCTTTTCTTTTAGGATAAAAGAGAGAGATTTTTCTCCTTTCTTAGAACTCTTCCTTAGAAATATATTTTTCAGACAGCATTTTTACTACAGTGAACATAGCAACCTTATTTAGTATTTTTATAGCCTTTGCATTTGTGAAGTGTTTTAAAGTGAGCTCAATTAGAAACACACTCCATCATCTGAGAAAGGAATCAATGCAGGATATCATTCCCACTTGACAAATAACATAGATGCATCATTCTAGGGCATATTTATTAGAAAGAAGTGAATTTACCCATTCAGGTTGGTCTTCTAAGTCAATGGAAGACAAAGGAATAGAACTTGTTTGAAAAGTTAACATGGTTGTACGGGGGCAGGTTAAATAGCCACCTCAGACAGTGGATAAGGAAAAATTGAATTTATCGGAGGAAAGGGGGTGGGGGATGGGATATCCCAAGGGAAGGGCTGCACAGCAGCCAGCCAAGGGGACATTGGGTCCATGATAGCAGCACCCAGGAGTGGAGTTTCATCCTTAGAGGCAGCCACTGGCAGGAAGCTCTTGTTGTCAATAGGTCCAGGGGGTGAAGTGGGCTTGAATGGGGATGGAATGCAAGTGTGCGATCAGGTGCCTTCAGGACAGTTTCAGTTCCTTATATGGTCTGATTTTTGGTGTCCAGCAAGTTTTTGTGGGTTTTTTTTCCTGGTCTTTGTTCTCCTGTAGCGGGAAGCTTATAAATGGTCCTTCAAGATTGCATTGCCCTGTTGTCCTAATATTGTTATTCTGTAGCTCCTGGTGTACTGTCTTGGTTGTTCAGCTTTTTGTCTGCTCCCTATGCATTAATCAACAACACCATAATTATCAGGAATGACAATCTCACATCAATAATTCATTCTTCAATGTAAGCACATAAAAGGATTAATGTAATATAGAGAAGGAAAGGTCACTAAATGATGTATTGGAACAACCATGATAAGAGACCAACAAATTAAACCTAACGGGAGAGATCAGCATTTGTTGGATAAACCTAATAAAATCTTGTAGTTTATTGATGTTGCTCCTCCGCTGGGCAGAAATCGCTCTAGGATAAGATAGAAAGACAAAAAATAAGTATGTGGAAATCAAGGAAGTTCAAAGTAAAGATGTAACTCCAAATAACAATAGATCCATCATTACCAAAATGTTATCATTCATTTGGAATTAATTTCTGTTATGAATTGTAACAATTTTTTTCCTAAAATCTGAATTAGAGACTCTGATAGTCATAATTTCAGTGAGTCTCTTGAAGGCCCTTTTCACTAAAGATATCTTTTAAATCACAAAGAGTTCTTTCTCCTGTAATGAACACTCTCCTGCAGACTAGAGTGATCTGTCTTTAAAAGACCAGTGGACATTTACATGTGTAAACATCTACTGATACAGAAAAAATGGTAGATTAAAAAGAGGCTCTTTTAAAGATTTTGTTTTATATTAACTGTGCATCGAGTCTAATAAGTCTAAGACAGGCTTTCTGCTATCTTGACATTTAAGATAAAAATGAATTTCACTTCCAGACTTCCAGTTTAAGAAAACATACAAAGATAATGACAAAGATATTACCGTAAAAATTTTGATTGCAAAATTTGTATCAGAGCATAAATAAATAAATAATACAACCAAAAAATCCAGCATCGGGACTGATTACATAAAAGATAATGCTTTCTCATGATGCAATAATATGCAGCCATCAGCAATCATGTTTAGGTATAATTTTAATGACCCTGAAATTAAGGGGATAAAAGGAATAAAACTTGTGCACAGAGGGATATTTTATACCTTTTCTTTTTCTACATATGTATCTAAAAATTCTGGAAGGACATATACCAAAACTTTTAACAGGTTTTATGTGACGTGTTTATTTTTTATATTTTCTGTATGTTCCAGATTTTTACAATAAGAATAATATGTGGAGTCTAAAGAAAAATATAAATGAACAAACAAAACAGAAATAGATTCATAGATGGAGAGAACAGACTGATGGTTGCCAGAGGGGAGAGGGGGCTGGAGGAGTGGATGAAAAGGTAAAGGGATTAAGAAGTTACAAAATTGTCATGGGGATGTACAACATAGCATAGGAAACAGTCAATGATATTCTAATGACTACACATGCTGCCAGGTGGGTACTGGAATAGGGGGAACACTTTGTAAAGTATATGATTGTCTAACCACTATGCTGAACACCTGAAACTAATACAAAATAATATTGAATGTAAACTGTAATTGGAAATTTTTTTTAAAAATTAAAATTTAATGCAAAATAAAAACATTGCCTTTCAGCCTAAAACGATTAAAATGTTCACTCTGTTGTTATTTTCATGAATTGTTTCAGGTTCACAAGCACATAAAGATTATTCTTTGGTGCTTGCTGTTTCTTCTGTCTGGAAGGTTCTTTTCCCATTCTCATGGCTGGCTGCTTTATATCATTTTTTTAAAAAAAAAATTCATGCTAAAATCTCACTCTTTCAGTGAAGCTTTCCAGTAATACCCTGTGGAATATTACTATGCCCCCATCATTCTTATCCCATTGAATCTAATTACTTGCTCAGTTTCTGGCTATTGCATTAGTAAGCAAACCTAGGAGGACAGCAGAATATGTGACTGTCTTGTCTAATTTTAAGTCCCCAAGTCCTAGAACCTTGTTTGGCATAAAGGAGCCACCATATTTATATTTATTAAATAAAAAGAAGTGCTCTTAAAAAATCAAAACTGCAGGTATCTTGAGAAGAAAGGAACTAACATAAACCTACTATGTTTTGGCCATTGGTAGGGTGAAATGCATTTTGCCTTTGAAGGAGAATATGAGGATTAAGAAACCAAAATTAGAAAAATGAAGCAAGGGATTAGGATAGTTTATAAAAATGAATGACAAGAAGTCAATTCAGATGCTGTAGTTGGGTCACAAGTCTGTCTCAAAAACAGTAGACCGGATGACACCTTTGACGATCTAATAGAAGATCTGAAGCATGCCCTCAGAAAGATGCTCATGCATATCTGGCCATGCACGTGAAGTTTTGCTCACAGTTTCTGTAGGTTCACAAACCACTCTAGGTCAAAGATGAATGCTAGTCCCACTGCATTTAGTAGCTCAATGAAATGTTCATGAGTGAGATGGGATCTGAGCTATATTTTATGAGAAAAGTCATCATAATAATAGCTAGTGTTTATGGAGTATATTCCAAATACTAGACAGTATACTAAGTGCTCTCTCTCTCTCTCATAATATTTTAAAATCCTCACAATAATTCTAATTTATAGGAAAAGGAACCAAGAATTAAAGTGGTTTATTAACTTACCTCTGGATATTCAGGTAGAAAGTGATAGAGTTGTTTCTTTCAATATATTTTCATTGATTTCAGAGAGGAAAGGAGAGGGAGAGAGAGATAGAAATCTGTGGTGAGAGAGAACCATTGATCGACTGCCTCCTGCACGCCCCACACTGGGGATCGAGCCCGCAACCTGGGCATGTGACCTTGACTGGACTCGAACCCAGGACCCTTCGGTCCACAGGCTGAAGCTGTATCCACTGAGCCAAACCGGCCAGGGCAGTAGAGCAGCTTCAACCTTAGGAAGCCTGGCTCACCTTTCTCTGTGGTTGTGGAGTGCTGCTCTCCTGGAAGGTTAGCGCTGAATCACCAGGGAAGACAGGGAAGGGAGTTCCCAGTGAAGGGCCATGGCAACACCTGCGCAGATGTCACTGCATGTCTACACGTAGCTAAGTAATTTTGGGTACTAAGAACAGCCTAAAAATTAATTCGCTTGGGCTGTACATAAATCTATTTTCACAAGGTTTTGGGCATAAAAAGGAGAGGAAGAAGTGTCATTTTGCATGATAAGTAATGAAGGGACTCTAGTAAACAAAGAACTCACTGCATTTAGGTTTTACAGGAGCTTCCACAGTAGATTTGGTGGGCCTATTGGTTGCTGGTGAAACGATGGTTTGAGTGACAGCCCGTAGAGAACTTTATCTTCTAGCCATGAGTAAAATTGTCTTTCAGTAAAAGGACAGACTTCCTGGCGCCTTTATAAATAAGTTAAAAGATGGATATGATAGAAGTGAGCCTGCTCATGGGACTTAAAGGGCCTGTAAAAGCTATCAATTGCTACAAACTATAAGGTTTTTGTTTTTGTTTTTCCTTGAGTGTCATGATGATATACTATTCTTTGCAATGGATGTGAAATAAATACATTTGTGTCTGTCTTTTATCCAGGCAGATAAATCAGGTGCCCTAAGTAGTCTCTTCATTCTGAACAACTGGATAGAGCGTTTTAAGAAATAGCTGAGGGACTATGGAGGGGCAACCTTTGCACACATTTTTGTCATGGTTAATGCCATTTCATTGCCATATTCCAATAAGACAGTGGAAGCAGTAGTAAAACACAAATATTCTTTTATATGCTCTGACAGATTTTAGAAAGAATAATAGTATTATTGATATTAATATTAATAATAGCTAAAATATACTAAGCAACTATTATGGACTAGGAAGTAGCCCAAGCACTTAAATACATTGTAGGTTAATATACAGAGTTATGCTTAGAGTGAAAATACGGTCTGCTGAATCCCTGTTTAACAAGCGAGGAAACTGGGACCTGAGACCAGGAGAGGCTGTTCGGTCCCCCGCCTCACTCCTACCCCCTTAATCCATGTGGTCATTTGAATTTGAGAAAAGACTTTCTTCATTTTAGCAGTTATGTTAAGTTTCCAGGAGGAATTTCTAAGACATGGTTACAAAAATGTAATGCAAGTAAAAGGAATCATTTAGCTCACTGCTGAAAACACCTAGGAATAGGTTTAGCTCTTGATGGAGTGAAGGAAATAAGAATGTCCTGGCTCACGGGCTGTGACAGATTATTATAAATTCTAACATAATTGGTATGCACTAGCCTTTGTTTCCCGCTTCCACGAGGTCACAGGGCAGGCCTTTCAGCGCATTTGTAACATGTCGCTGTGTTTCGCACGGTGTCCTGCCGAGTTAAGTGGTCAAAAGCTGCTTGTTGTTGACAGACTTGCTCACTGGAGCCCGTCAGTATCTGACAGTGTACTTTTAAGATTTAATGAAACTACTTTCGGAAAAAGAAATGTGCATCTGTTCCAATACCCCACGAAAATCAATGGATGCACTCTCATGACTGGAGAGAAAGCATCCATTAATTTCTCTCTGCTTTATTTTCCCCGCCTGTTTATTGTGGGAAATAATAACTGTGTATCTTTTTAGGAAATTGAAACATCAGGAAGTTTGCTTTGATATTTGCTGTGAAAATGCTTTCGTGTTGCTTACCTTTCATTTGAACAGGTAGCTTATTCTTTAAATGCTAGCTTCTTTTGTTTATTTGTTTTGAATGTGGGACAATTGAGGCTGTCTATTAGAGTTGCTCTGTAAATTAATGCCCAATCTTACATTATGATTTGTCTGTATTCATGAAAGCCTTCATATGGGCATAACTAAATACCAGAATTTCCCTATATTGTGCTATTACTGCTCATTATATAACTCTAACTCTGTGGTTAATTTTCTCACTGTTGTAAAGTAGGAGTTGAATGATATAATTTTTAAGGTTTTTCATAGAGTAATATTTTCTGATACTATTGTATTGTATACTATATGTACTATATTCCCTATTTATGTAGTAAATATAGTATATATTTTTATTGATTGCTCTTATTTGACTAGAGTTTTTGTCTTAAAATATGACTCATGATTCAAGGCCAGAGCAGTAATGGCTTAGAGTGAAAATATGGTCTGCTGAATTCTTTCAACCATGCTTCCTGTTTTTAAATAATTTACATAATCATTTATGAATTTGGCCATTAAGCTTAGGAGTACAATTTGGTATGTTCTAAAAACATCGTAAAAGTGGTATGCTATCTTCAGAATAAGATGTTTACAATGTGGTTTGTATTAATTTTTTTTTACTATGGCTTCTAACCCCCATTCCATCTATATAGTAATCTCTGTATATAAACCATTTAAGATGTCCTTAGGAACATAAAAATATCTATTTTAAAAATTATCACTATAACTGTTTGTACTTGTTCTGAACATTATCTATTTCCAGGATTGTAAAAGTCATGATCTCAGAGAGATCTAGAACTTTAGAATGGCAGGAACCTTGTAGATCATCTAGCTAACTCTACATTTTGCAAACCATAGAAACACGGAGGCTTAAGAAGATTAAGTGCACTGTCCAAGGTCACAGAGTTATTTAGTGACACAACTTGCACAAGAATCAAGATCTCCTAGGGCTCTTGCTTTAGCTGGCGTTGCTCAGTGGTAGAGTGTAGGCCAGTGTACCAAAATGTCATGAATTTGATTCCCAGTCAAAGGCATGTGCCTGGGTTGCAGATTCATCTCTAGCCCTGGTCAGGGTGCATGTGGGAGGCAACCAATTGATATCTCTCTCACTTCGATGTTTCTCTGTCTCTCTCCCCACTTCGACTCCCTCTAAAAATCAATGGAAAAAGATATTCTTGGGTTACGATTAACAAACAAACAAACAAAAGAGATTTCCTAACTCTTGCCCTGGCCATGCAGCTCAGTTTCCAGGGCACATACAAGAAGCAACCAATGAATGTATAAATAAGTGGAACAACAAATCCTCTCTCTCTCCCTCTACCTTCCTCTCTCTCTCTCTAAAAAGATGAATTTTTTTAAAAAAATCTAACTCTCTCCAATATTCCTTCCTCCCACTTCCCCAAATGAAAACAATTTTAGATATACAATCTAGCCCATAATATCTATGCATATGTTGCAACTCTGTTGTTTGGTTTATGAAAACTTAGGATTGCCATATCGCCTTGAAAGATTGACCCTTTGTCATCATACAATGTCTCTGTCTGTCTCCTATTTAAAAAAAACCCAAAAAACTCAACTCTAGCTGTTTTTAATACATATCAGTTCTACATTATTTTGTTCTGGGATATTAATTAGAAGAAATATTTTAATATTGCTATTCGCCCTTTATAATAGAAGTGTCAGAGATGAAAGAAAATTAGTAAAATGTATGTGAAAGTAATATATAAATTGATTAATAAATAAACAATAACAACATGATATAACAACAACAAAGAAATGATATAAAGACAGTTGGCACCAGTGAGAGCTTTATATGTATCGTGCATGCACGAGTCAACATTTATCTTTAAATTGCCTGTGCACATCATATGTACTGGCTGGTTGGTCGGTTGGATGGTCAGACAGACGTATGGTCACAGCCTTTTATATGTATAGATGTTATATATCTCGATATAATAATATAGCCATTTTGCTTTCTTTTGAGGTCATAGAGATATAATTCAAAATAAAATCTGCCAATCCAGAAAAGTTCTCCACAAAGGCAGTAAAGTAGGAAAGAATTCTCTCATTTAATGACATTAATGCAGAATGTGATGCACATCATAAGCAATCCACGAACGAAATGGCAAAGACAGACCTCAGTCTTCCATGCAGCCAGGCAGATGCAGTCCACCACATACACATCTTCATCATAAACAATAAGAAATCCTCAAGTAAGAGGACTTAGCATCCCTCACACACAGTTCATCCTTAGTTTACCCGGTCACTAGGTCACTTTATGTACCAGGGAAAAGTTCATTTCCTTTTTAAAATCTGTCTTTGCCCTTTTAGGAAAGGCCAGGGCACCTCATTGCTGCCAGGTGGGAGAGATGAAATCCAGGTTCCCCTTCTGGCCTGCAGTGACCCCTGAGAGGGAGAGTTCCTCATGGTCACAGAATGGGGTGGGGGTGCTTGCTCCCAGATGGTCTCCACTGACAGGATGGTCCTGAC
The DNA here is from genome assembly GCF_000412655.1 of Myotis brandtii. Classification (NCBI taxonomy): domain Eukaryota; kingdom Metazoa; phylum Chordata; class Mammalia; order Chiroptera; family Vespertilionidae; genus Myotis; species Myotis brandtii. Next base: position 96,543 of record NW_005364412.1, on the reverse strand, counting down.
TCTCCCCTGCCCGCCTGGGACACCCCCTCAGAGGGGCCGGGAGGGAGAGCTCATTACTGCTGAGAGGGAGTGGAAGTGCAGATGCCAGTGTGGCCTCCACCAGCACCGCATTCTTGCCTGTCAGGGATGGGAGTCTCAGCTCCCTACCTGACCTTCCCTGACCCTACTCTGGTGAGGGAGTTGGGGTGCCTTGAACAGCTCTCAAGGGTGAAAGCCTCGCCTCCCGCTAGCCTTTGGTGGCATGAGTGGCGGCAGCCACCGATTTTCCTGTGGTGTTTGGCTGGAGTAGAGCTGTTATTTTCTACAAGTTTCCTGCCTTGGGAGGCTGCCCCTTTCCCGGTCCTTTCACTGAAGAACCAGAGGGTGGGGAGGGGATTTTTATTTTCTGCACCTATTGGTGTTTCTGTGTCGCTGGCTTTTTCAGCTCCAAGTCTGGGATATAGACGTTAAAAAGAAAACTAGGGAGCTCCCCATGGCATTAAGCCAGCCTGCTCTCCACCTTTCAGAGTCTTCTTAGGCTGGTGTGAAAGGGTGTCAGTTGTACATAGTAGAAGTAGAGAAAAGTACATTCGCTTCATCCTCCCTGAAGCAGAAGTCTCTGCATATTTTGAAAAGAGTGAAATGAAAGTAATGAGAACTCAGAAGTATGTTATTGAAGTCCAGAAATCCATTGCTTTCCTAACCACTAAATGGTACGGTCCATGAGGACAGGGGCTGTGAGGTTTCCTCACTCTTAGGCAACTTTCGGTCCTTCGTTGTTGGTGAGAAAGCAAATCACCTCCCGTCTCTGTGGTCTGGTTTTTCATATCTGAGACTGAGTTGAAGTGAAGGATGATGGTCATGGCGCCTGAATGTAGCTCCTCCCATCCGAATATGTGTAGCACTCAGGTGAAAACTTAAGATAATTGGAGGGGCTGTGAGGTTTCCTCACTCTTAGGCAACTTTCGGTCCTTCGTTGTTGGTGAGAAAGCAAATCACCTCCCGTCTCTGTGGTCTGGTTTTTCATATCTGAGACTGCGTTGAAGTGAAGGATGATGGTCATGGCGCCTGAATGTAGCTCCTCCCATCCGAATATGTGTAGCACTCGGGTGAAAACTTAAGATAATTGTTTGATCAAGGAAAAAGTGGCCCCCTTTTATTTGATTAAAATCGTCTATTTCTTCTATTCCTTTAAGAAAGAATTTAAAAGGATTTTTTTTAATATAAAATACATCAAGTTAATGGTAATGATAGGGGAAGAATTTTTACTTCTGACTAAAATAATGATAACTCACTTCTTTCTTTAATGAGAGCAGTGAGTAAAAAACAATTATTCATGCATGCTTGCCATCTCATTTAGCATTGATATAAAATTCTCTCCAATAAAACTCAAGTGGATTTTTTTTTTGAGGTTGGATTTCAGGAGGCTTATTATTTTTATTAGGCTGTGGAATTTGATTATTTAATCAACTTTCTTCAATCCAAAAAAAATATCTTATGGCCCATTAATTTAAGGAAACTTCTTTGTTTCTTTCCTTCTGCTTTTATTCTTTGTTTTAAATATTGTTGCAGTTCACTTGCCATAAGCTCATTAAACACATTTCTAGCCACAGTTATCCTAGAAACTTGAATAATAAAGATTAATGTGCTAATCCAAACTCAATGACTAGCCCGAGGAGATCAAATATATTAACCTTTCTTTCAGCATAAAATTATATTTTTACCAGAAGAAATGTACATGTCTAGGTTTAATTGCTCCAGAGGGTTGTGGGTAAAACTTTATGATTTTCCAATGCAAAAATAGACACATGAACTAAAGTTCATTTAAGAATATAAATATACATATAATGTTGAAAAAGGATTTGCCAAAGTAAAATATGCTCTGCTTCTTATTTTTCGTAAAAAATATCATCCCACAAGGCATGTAAATAAATATATGACTGTGCACGTTTGGGTATGTACATGTTTTGGGGAGGAGGCATTCTAAATGACAACTTAGTCTGTAGGAGTGCTAGCAGGCTCTTTGGCTATTCCTTTCATAGATGACTTAAATTAATGATAACTACTTCCAAGGTTGGGATTCTAAAAGTTGATTGAGTCCTGATGTCTAATTCTGGTTAGTTTATAAAAGTTGCTATGTCTCAACACTAGCATTTAACCATGAATCAACACAGAACTTTTAATAAGCACTAAATGGAAGTGATGCTGCAGACCAAACTCACACTCGCTCTGCTATTCTATAATGATAAATATCATTTTAATTTTCCTTCTTAATTAAGTCAGGCTTTCATATGCATGTAGATTACATGCCTTTCCATAGAATTTCAGGTCAGGTGTTTGGGAATGCCCTCCCTCTTCCTCCAAATACCTCTCTAATGGCGCTGTCATCATGCCAGATATACCCAAGCTTCTGATAATCTGACTTAAGATTGTAATGGCCATTGTAATATCAAAATATTTTCAAATAGAAAGTGGGTGATATGTTGAACTGCCTAAACACACTGTAGCTCAAATTGTTCAATTAATTAGGTCACCTATCATTTTTATAAGGAACTAGAGGCCCGGTGCACAAAAATTTGTGCACTCGGGGGTAGGGGGTCCCTCAGCCCAGCCTGTGCCCTCTCGCAGTCTGGGACCCCTCGGGGGTGACCACTTGCTGGCTTAGGCCTGCTCCCCGGGGGATTGGGCCTAAGATGGCAATCAGACATCCCTCTGGCAGCCCGGCAGCCCTTGGGGGATGTCTATTTGCCAGCGGAGAGCAGACCTAAGCTGCAGTCAGACATCCTTAGCGCTGCTGAGGAGGCAGGAGAGGCTCCCACCACCACTGCTGTACTAGCAGCCATCAGCCTGGCTTGTGGCTGAGCAGAGCTCCCCGCTGTGAGAGCACACTGACCACCAGAGGGCAGCTCCTGCATTGAGCGTCTGCCCCCTGGTGGTCAGTGTGTGTCATAGTGACCAGTCATTCCCAGTCTTTCTGCTGTTAGGGTCAGTGTGCATATTACCCTTTTACTATATAGGATAGAGGCCTGGTGCACGGGTGGGGGCCGGCTGGTTTGCCCTGAAGGGTGATCCGGATCAGGGTGGGGGTCCTGCTTGGGTGCCTGGCCAGCCTGGGTGAGGGGCTGAGGGCCTTTTTCAGGCTGGCGGGCGACTGAAGCTCCCAGTTGTTGTTTTTTTTCTTTTCTTTTTTATTCTGGGATTTATTTACCTTCTACAGCTGTCACTGGAGCTGAGAGCTGACTCCAGCTCTGAGGCCGTGGCTGGCTGAAAGCAGGTATCTGGGTTTGTTTAGCTTCTATAATTGAAACATTGTTGCTTTAGGAGCTCAGAGCCGGGCTGCGGCATGTGGGGAACCTTGGCTTCCTCCATCACTGGAGCAAGCAAGCCTCATGTTCGCTTCAGCTGCGTGGCTGCCGGCTGCCATCTTTGTTGGCAATTAATTTGCATATCCTGCTGATTAGCCAATGGGCAGCGTAGCGGAGGTATGGTCAATTACCATGTTTGTCTATTATTAGATAGAATGGGGCAGAGGACAAAGGTATTAGAATAATATATATGTTGTTTATATCAATGGGGATATAACACACATATTTTAAATGTCATACTGCCTCTTCTATGAGAAGTATAAACCTTTAATTTATTCTCTTGATTATGGAATCATCAAAGACTAAAGAGCTCACTCTAAGTTTGGATGACCCAAGGATAGTTCCCGTTAAATGGGTGACTAGTTATTAATATTCACAGCAATGGAATTGACACAACCTTCTTTCCAATTAACATACCCTTTCATTTTTATCCATGGAATAATTTTATAGGATCATGTATTAGCATGGGGTTTAGTTTGGAGAATGTAAAGATAATATCTATATTACTTTTTTTCAATGTAAGCATTAAATATTAACATTTAAATATTATACAAACTAATAAGTGTAAAGAACAGGGCTAGACATATAAGTAAAGCATGAGAAGCATCCTCTTGGTAAAATGCCTCGTAATCAGAATATTTTTGGTCTTTTCATCGTAAGAGTGCCGGTGTCTTCTACTAAACATGGAAAATGAGTGTCATGATGGTCTCATCTGTAAAATGGAGATAATGGCCCCTTTTCCTTACTTATCTTTCAGGGAGATGGTGAGGGATAATGGATGTTTCAGGGAGCCTCTCAAAAACCATTACAGAAATACAGAGTTTTACTCCATCGATCTGGGAGTTTGTCCTTTGAAAGCCATCAAGGAAAAGAGGGCTGGACACAGTAGAACTCAGTATGATATTTAAGCTTGGCGTCCAAATGTATGAGAACACCAGAGACACCAATCTTGTTTATCTGTAATTTTAGAAGTTAGGATAATTACTAAATTTAGGATGCTCACTTCCCTTAATAAAAATATCTAAAGTTTCTCTAATATTTCAGAATTCTCAATAGAACACTAAGTTTCCCACATTACTCTTCCAAAACTTCAAATTTCCTAGAAATTGCTTACCAGTTAATGACTTTTATACAGGGAGGAATCTGTCTCCTCTAGGTACTGCTTTAAGGATGTATTTGGAACTCCATCAACTTGCAGGCCCCCTTCCCCCTCTAATTTAGTGATACCCCTGCATATCTTTACCGTTTTTAATTGATCATGAGGGTGGTACTCTTTCTTCAAGGTTAACCTCTTGATCTCATTTTTTTTCCTTTCTCAAACTCTCCACTGCTCCGCCCTGATTTGTTTTTCCAGCTGCTCAGTGAGATCTCCATGGTACACATTTTCACCGTCTTAAAAGATAGGCACTTGGGAAATGTGCTGAATAAGTAATGGCCAGACTTGGAGTTCTGGTTACTTGTCAGAAAAACATGATTTGTTTCAATAGTCAAGTTGCTTGGTCCTCTTTTTGTTAATCTTGCCCTATACACCATTACAAACAAGCAAGAAAATACAATGGGAAAATTTTTGATGTCAAATGTATAAAACATACTTTAGGTGAGCCACAGTAAGAAATATACGGAGATGTTGTGGAGAAAAAGCAAAGCGTCATTGATAGCAAATAAGAAGATGGAAATAAATGGGTATGCGAAGCTAATTCCTGATGAGAAGGTGACATTTTATGAATGTAAATTATTTCCAAATTTATAGATTTATTCTAATTCAAAGTAAAGCTCAGTAAATATTTTAGATTCCAGAGTGTAAAATTAAAATTTATTAATAATAAAAACTAGGTGGTGATATTCAATATTTTTTAAGTCAGTAAAATGGAAATTTGCCCTACCAAATATCAAATCACATTGTAAGGCTACAGTCATTGAAACATAAGATATTAGGTTAAGAAAGATATTAGGTCTCCAAAGCAGACCTTATAGAATAATTTCATGGACAATAAAGATTACATTTATTCTATTATCCTTTGTACTTTTAGAAATCTGTCTATATTTTAATTTTTGACTACCTTTCCTAGTGAAGTTTACCTGTTTTATTTTTTTAAAGGACCATTTCTTGAATTAATATATTAGTTCAACTCTTTTTTTTGCATTTTACTTAGTTCTGTTCTAATATAAGGATTTTTATTTATTGCCTTTAGGTCAGATCACTGGTCTGTACAAGATATCCTTTTCTGGAATGAATTAAATTATTTTTATTTTGCAGTAAAATCTATTATCAGTTTTTATTAGTTGTCTATGGACACATGAAAAGGTGGATTATCTATTAGGATGGTACAAGTTCAGTGTTTATTTTATTAATCTTATTAAAATTCCTGTTATTTATTTTCTCATATTTCACTTGGTCTATGAGAAAAATGAGTGAGAATTTAATAAATGTTCTTTTTACTATATATTTATTTTTGTTATCATTGTTTTTTACAGTTTTGTTATACACATTTTGATGTTATTAAGGTCACCAGTTTTGTGACTATTATGTCAATGGGTATTTGATTTTCATTCACATGTACTTTCTTTTGTGTGTTTACTGTTTGCTTTATTTTCTGTCTAAAGTTATACTATCACTTCTGGGTTTTTTTGTTCTTCTTCTTTGCTCCTTTTATATTTGATCCTACATTTACTTAGACATATTTCTTATAAAGCATATATATTAGGGTTTTCTTTTCCTTTTAAAGGGATCAGATATTTTTATTGGGAACTTTAATACATTTATTTTTATGGTCCAAGAATATTTGCTTTATTTTCAATATTTTGGAAGGTATACATACTGTTTGAAATTAACTTTTACTTTTAAAAAAACCCACTTTTTAAATGAAATAAGAACAGACTTTTATTTTTTTAACTTGTGCTATATATGAGAGGAAGAATTATGCATACTTTTCCCCTTCTATTCTATGTAAATATGTATGTTTAAAATTCAATTTTTTTAATTCTTGTTTTAAAATCTTACTATATTTAAGAATAATTTGACACATTTAGTTTTATAAATACATGTTCAGCTATTTTTAGATTTAATTTTATAACTAAGTAGTTTTGATATTTATCACAAATCAATTTATAAGAAATCTCCCCATTGTTTATTTTAGATAGAATTTTAAGCTCCTTTAATATATATTCAGGTAGTATTTCAAAGAATGGCTCAGGGAAGTAATATTTCCTCAACTTTTTGCTTTATCTATGAATATCACTATATTGCTTGTTAATAGAAACAATAACTTTCTAGGTATAGTTTTAAATCCCAACATTTCCCCCTGAGGGATTAGAGATACTTACATCAAAATAAAGAATATATGTGATGGGGAAACTCATGATATTGTTGTGTGCAAAAGGGATCAGAGTTAGTCTGTGTAATTTCCACAGGGCAAAACCAAGATCAAAGGGTAGAAGCTTTATAGAAAGTTGGCTGAATAAAAAGTTGATCTCTTTAACACTAAGAGCTTTCTAAAGATGGAGGCAGAGTGCCTTACGAAGTCACAAAATCTAGCACAAGTATTCCGGCAGTGATTTTGTGTCTACCTCTCAAGATGTTGTGCAGAGTGAGTTTATACTAGGTAATTTTACGAGTTGGGAACTTTCCTTTGGGTAGCTACCTGATTGCAAAAATAAGGAATTCACCCCTTTTATCAGGTCAATATGCTGCTCAGTAAATTGTAGTTAGTAGAAAAAATTATAATGAGACTTTATATAAATTGAGCTTTTATTTGTTTACTTATTTTCGAGAAATAATAAAGCCCTACTTTGGGTAATTAATAAATAGCCAATTGTCCACCAGAGTGCCCCAGGCTTTTGCTACATGGTAGGATGGGGAAATTTGCATTTTAGATATTCTATGGATGCTATGGCTCCTTAGCTGTCCTCTTTCCTGAGCCCTCCTTTGAATGCCAGAAGGATGGCAAGCTAAGCATCCCTATTCCTCACAACTGGAATCCCCAAAAGGATTGTAATTACAGCAAAGGCCCTCTAGTGGAAGATCTGCTTGTAACTCCATTGTATAGTATGTGACTGTTAACTAGAGGAAATCTAAATAGTTCTTTTAGGAGTCATTTTATGCTTTTTTTTTAATGCTGTTTTAAATGTTACTTGGGTATGCAGTCTAAATAGTTAACATTTAAAATAGAAAAAAAAAATAAAAAGACCCTGGCCTGTGTGGCTCAGTGATTGAGCATCAACCTATGAACCAGGAGATCATGGTTTGATTCCTGGTCAGGACATATGCCGGAATTACGGGCTCAATCCCCAGTAAGGAGTGTGCAGAAGGTGTCCAATCAATGATTCTCTCTCATTATTGATGTTTCTATCTCTCTTTTCCTCTCCCTTCTTCTCTGAAATCAATAAAAAATATATTTTTAAAAGCACTTTTTATTGTTAAAGAACATATACCTACCACATAGAACAAGAATATGGTTTCTAAATGTCCATTTTTAAGAAACCAGCAGTCACACTCCCTCTCACAATCTTGGACCGCTGGCTCCTAATCTCTCACCTGCCTGCCTGCCTGGTCACCCCTAACTGCCCCCCCCTGCCAGCCAGGTCATCCCTAACTGCCCCTCACTGCCGGCCAGGTCGCCCACAACTGCTCCCTCCCTGCAAGCCTGGTCACTCCTAAATGCCCCCACCCCTGCCAGCCTGGTCACCCCTTACTGAACCCCCTGCCCCCGCCAGCCTGGTCACCCCTAATTGCCCCTCACTGCTGGCCAGGTCGCCCACAACTGCCCCTTCCCTGCAAGCCTGGTAGTTCCTAACTGCCTCCCCCCCCACCAGCCTGGTTGCTCCATGCAGCCTGCTGTTCAGTCATTTGGTCACCCCTCACTACCCCCCCTGCTGGCCTGGTTGCCCTACACAGCCTGCTGTTCAGTCGTTTGGTTGTCCCTCACTAACCCCCCTGCCAGCCTGGTTGCCCCACACAGCCTGCTGTTCAGTCGTTTGGTCATCCCTCACTAACACCCTTTCGGGCCTGGTCGTAGGTTGTTCAGTCGTTTGGTCGTCCCTCACTAACCCCCCTTCGGGCCTGGTCATAGGTAGCCATCTTTGTGAAGGCATGAGGGTTAATTTGCATATTACCTCTTTATTATATAGGATTTTGGTATGATTTGTATATTATGCTATTTATATACTTGACTGTTCTCCATTTCCAGACTTTGCATCTCCTAAAATACAGAGGTTGATCTTACTCATCTCTCTTTCTACTCATTGTTTTACACACATTTAGAGTCTTCTAAATATTTATTAAATCAAATTAAATAGGCTCAATTATCACAGGAATTGCTGATGGTTTAGACTAAAATATAAATTCCTAATTTTGATTGGATACAGAAAGCGACTTGGGTAAAATAAACCCAAGGTAATGCTGATTTCTTCATTTGCCCTTACCTAACTCAAGCTTTAATTTAAGGTGAGCAGCTGAAAAACTTTGATTACAAAATCTTGCATGTCAGTGGGGTGTTTTTATTTTATAGTTAAAATGAGTTATTTGTTAGAAATGCATCATTGCACCTAGGAATTTGATTCAAAAGCTGTGATTTATGACTCAGACTGGAATTTTATAGGAACAATGTAATATAATACCTGAAAATGCCATTTATTTTCATGCCCTATTTAAATTACACTTACACCAAGTTACAGCAATATTTAAAAAGTAATATTCAGTGCTTCCTTACATTTGCCATATTTTTATCAAAGTAGAATTGAATTAAAATTAGTGAATGGGAAACATTTCTGACACAAAACTGTTACTGCTGAATAATTAATCAAACAAGAAACATGTTCAGGTATATATTCTTGTCTTTGTTCTGTGAATTTCATTTTTATTTTTAAATGAATATATTCATGCTCCTGGATTTTCCCTTTTGAAATGGGATTCATAGCATATCTCAAAACTAAATGTATAACACATTTTATAGAAGGCAATATAGATACATTTTTCTGATGAATGTGGTGAGGGCTATTTTTACAAAATGGAATGTATTTTTAATTTAGAATAATAATTGAAATGTTCAATATTTCCTTTTATTACCAGTAATTTTTAAGTTTTCTGGTTATTTTCTACACAATTATGAACCACAGAATAATCTGCTTTTTGTGGTCCTGACCACACACCTCCACCCACCCCAATTAAATGAGTGTTGATGCAGAATTTTTGTTGCTTGGTTGGTTGGTCAGTCCTTTTGCTTTGGGGTGGAAATGCATTTGTTTGTTTTGCTTGTTTGTTTTGCAACCGAGGTATAGGTTTGTCATAGATCAGTGTTACCTTTACCTCCATTTCCCTAAAGATCAACTGTAGGCATTTATGAGGTGTCTGATAGCAATTTTATAGGTACCTTGCAGAATGGAACAATCTAAACCAACCCACATGGGAACCGAATTTAGAACCAACAAACCAAATGGGTGAGATGACGATAAAAGGATCTTTTTCCTAATTGATTTGGAAAGTTCAAAAAACTCAACTCATATACAGAGCCTTTAGTCAAAATACATTTCTGAATACAATTCCATATAACAATGTTTTAACAAATGTCCATAACAGCATTTTATTCACTCATGTGGACCCATGTAGATGAGTGCCCACTGTGTGCTCCTGGTGCCCGAGAGTTCCTTTTCTCATGGAACTTACTTTTGCATGATAGGAGACAAACATAAAAAACAAGATGATTTCAAGTGGCTAACCTGTTCTGAAAAGCAGTATACAACTTTTAAAAGATGCCATGTTAAACAAAGTTAGACCAACTGTGTTTTCCTACAAGGCTACTTAGAATTTTTGTTGTTGTTGTTAATTTGGCTGTTTTTAATAATAACATTTTTATAATATTTCTAGAAAATATATTTAATTTAGAAGCCATACCAGATTTTCACTGAATGCTTTTTGGGAGCATCCAACAAATAAATACTCAATAGTCAACATTTCTACATGTTTCATTTTGTAAATAAATGTGTGTTAAAGAGAAGCTTTAGCCGTGTGCAGAGACAACTATCATTAAAACACAGTTCTGAAACAATTCAGTCACGGATGAGTGTAGTATAGTTATTTGATTACTTTTCTAGGTGCTTCTTCCACGTAGAAATCTCTAAGGACCGTGATAGCTTACAAATACAGCTATTGTAACAATATGGAGACAAGACATCCTGACTGTTACATGCCCCTGACTGTCTATAAAATATACTGGGAAAGGGGAACTACAGTAATATAGACAAGTCCAAATTCTTGGTCTCATATTCAAAGACCTAACTTACTATAACATAAAGCATCCCTTTAATTCTCTGATTACTCAGGGAATTTAATTATCCTGTGCTTCCTAAATGTATAACCCCAAGTGACCTGAGGTACACACCTACAGATTAATTACAATATATATCAAAAGTTTGCTAAGAGGATCAAGTGACTCTGTAAACTATCCTGTGAAGGAAGGCGTTATTATGAGCTACTGAATAACCAGCTATTTCCATTCTTTAAAATTCAGACATGTAATAGTAATTTTTAAGAAAGTAATACTCAATAGTCATTTACAAATTTAAGAAGGTTTTTCATGTGGTTGTTTGGTGAGAGGTGTGGAGAGATGCATTTTGTATAAAAACTCTCAGTTATAAAATGTGCATTTATCATAAGCAAATGTAGATTATTTCTAATTATGCCTAATCATTCAATCTGCAGGGAAGTGATTCTAATTCTAGCTCAGAGAAAATACTATTTTATAGATAGAAATCTATCATTTAATATAGTAAACTTTAGAAAATAAAATTACTAGGCCTATATGAAGGATAATTTTAATAAAACTAAATTCATTTGAAAAGTTTAGTGAACATAGTTTAAAATGTATAATCAAATAGCAAACAGTGATTTCTGGGTTTGTCAGTGTTGCTTTTTATAAGTAACCAACCTTTTGACTCTAAAAGATGTGATTCTAATCAATGGATGTTAATCCAGCATTTACAAGATCATTAACTTCAACACTGAAACAAGGTACAATATAAACAGCTCATTGTCTAACTACAACTTTAAAACATTATACTGTTAGTATCAAAAAGGTCAGAGAAAATAGAGACTAAAGCAGGGGTGGGCAAACTTTTTGACTCGAGGGCCATAATGGGTTCTTAAACTGGACCGGAGGGCCGGAACAAAAGCATGGATGGAGTGTTTGTGTGAACTAATATAAATTCAAAGTAAACATCATTACATAAAAGGGTATGGTCTTTTTTTTTTTAGTTTTATTCATTTCAAATGGGCCGGATCCGGCCCGCGGGCCGTAGTTTGCCCACGGCTGGACTAAAGGAATGGTTACCAGAAGGGAGGAGTTAGGGGGATGGGCAAAAAGAAGGGAAATATAGTCAATAACATTGTGATAAATTTACATAGTGACAGATGACTAGAATTAGTGGGGTGATTTACACTGTAAGGTATAAAAATGTCAAATCACTATATTGTACGCCTGAAACTAATATAACCAATATATGATTGTATACCAACTATACCTAAATAAAAAATAAAAGTCTACAAAGCAAAGAATTAAAAATAAAAAGAAAGGTCAGAGAGAACAAGAATTCCTAAATAAATAAAAGGGGAAACTTGTAAAATAACTCCAGCAAACAGTAATTGGCTATTCGATTTGATCTGTGTTAAATCACCCTACCAAGTCATTGGTAGTTTTCATCTTCTGATTAACAATGGTTGTAGTAGCAACCATCACTAGTTGAGAAAATTCAATCCTTTCTCAGTTTGGTTCATTTTACTTGTAAACCTAGTTCTTCTTTATTGTGACACTCCCTTAGTTTTGTCCAAAGATCCTTAAAGTCATTAGATATCTCTGCAGAACTAGGGCTTCCACAACTGCTTCCAGAGACGTTCATCTTGCTTTAATATGCTCCACACTTCTATTTGCCTAATGTGTTTTGACATTTTTTGTTACATTATATACTAGTAGGTATGAAGTTGTCTTTGGACAGCTGAAATACGGCTTCCAAGGTCGCCTCTAGATTCTCGAAAGCCGGCAGGGATGCCAGCGCGCTCCCGGGCTGTGTCAGAATTTTTAATATTTTAATCTTCATTGTTAATATCTAAGAGGGCAATATATAACAAAATAAAAATAATTTATTGGCCTATGGAAACATCTTTGTGCACACCATGTAGCAACTCCAGTGTTTTGTAGAACACTGTAGAATGCTGTCTACGACATGCATAAGTAATCATGAAGTATATAAATAGGAAAATCCACAAGGAAGCCACATGTCTAAACTATGTTTCGTGAAAGCTTTGTGAAGGAAGTTAAACTGATTTGCCAAAACAGAAACTTAATATAATCTTGATGAAAGATCTATGTGACAGGCATTCTGTAGGAAAATTATAACTTAAGGAATATGTATTCACATTGCCTCCAACAAGAGAAATAAATATATTGACAATTTGACAGCAATAATATGAAATTTTACTTGGCATTATTTTTTCTTTTTATGAGACCTTAAAAAAGAATCTCCACAATAAGGAATAAGGCAAGCATATCTATCATTTTGAAATATAAAAGAGTATATGTAACTAAACAAGAAGCCCTAAGGTAAATATTCATTCTTTATACTGGCTAAAGAAAGAGCAAGCTCAAGAAAGAGCAAGCTCAAGAAAAAGCAGCTGGTCTTTCTAAATGTTAAGCTTCTTGAAATCAGAGATTTCTTTTTTTTTAAATAAATTTATTGGGGGGACAATGGTTAATAACATTATATAAGTTTCAAGTGTACAGTTTTATAACACATTAACTGTGTACGCATTGTGTGGTCACTACCCAAAGTCTACTCTCCTTCTGTCACCATATATTTCTTTCAACCTCCCTTCTATATGCTCAGGGCCTACAAGGGTGTCTGGTGCATAAAGGCATCCATACTTTTAACTACTTCAGTGGAATTTGGGATTATCAGGAAATAGTTAATAGGATGGGACCACTCAGGCATCAGTAGCCATTGGGTCAAGTGATCTAGACCCTGAAAAATCCAATTCAACTGTAGATGCTTCCCCAGAAACCTGAGTCTGCCTAGCTGAATTGGTACCCGAAAGGTAAGTGATGAAAACTTCTGGCAAATGCCACCAGTCAAGAAAAGGCTTAGGCTGTCCAAGCTAATGCACAGTCTAGTCAAAGGAAATTTGCAATGGGTAACAATCAGCAGTGGAAACCTTATATATTTGTCACTGTAATGACAAATGGCTGATGTGTGATGGGATGAAGGCTCAAGGAAATATTTCAGCTTCCAGGGCAGGAATAATGAAACATTAGCATAATGCCGGTGGTTCTTGACCCAGCATCTAGAAGGGTTCAGAAATCTGGAGAAGGGCTGTGTGTAAATTAAATAGGAGTCCAGAGATGAAACATAATTTTGGAAGGCATTATGGGGAATCAGAGAATACTTAGCTAAAGTAACTAAGTTCTCCTCCTCAGGACCCATTGCATTTTATTAACACAATTTGTCCTAAGGCGAGGTAGATATACACATCACAGGCCCAGGTTAGTTTACAGAATCCATTGTTAGAATGGGGAATTGCCTATGGCTGTTCAGGTGTTTGGCCAGTAGGAGGCAATAACATGTAGATTAAGATGCCCTGAGCTGTCTGTCAGCAAGCAATCATTTAATGCATCCTTTTCAGGTTTTGGGGAAATGCCTCAGCCATCTCCAGATGATTCAACCCTGCTGACATGCTGGAATTGGCTTCCGGCATTAGCATATCAGGATCTCATGTTCCTCCGATGTTCAGGGCAGAAAATCCAGGTTAGGGATTGTGTCAAGGAATAATGGGCTGTGAAATGACACAAAACTCTAGAGGCCATGCTTATTCATCTCTGTCCTTCATGGAAGCAGGAAACATGTAAATCTCGCACCTCAGCACAGGCTTGGTTTCGGTGACATGGGTAGAGCTGATTTTCAAACTGGGGGCAGACTGGCCCGGACTGTTAGATTGGATGTTAGACTGAGTCACTGAACCATGTGGTCTGCTTTCTAAGTGCATACTTAACTAGTTTAAAGACATCGTTTGCCTTTGAATTAGACTCTACCCACATTTACACAACTGAAGAGAATGAATTGGAAATATGTATTAAATTCTTAGCTTAACATGTTGGAGTCAGGATCCAGGCTCCAGTCTTTAGGTCTATGTCTGCATATCTGTACTTCTACCTTCACCTCTATTCTTTCCCAAATTGGGTTTTTTGTTTAGTCTATATTTTAGACCATTTCAAGAATGGATCTTCTTTTTCCAAATCATTTCATTAGAATGTGTGATTGACTTATTACTTCAATTTTCATAATAGGTGCTTATCCTTTTTTTTTTTTCATTTGGGTACCTTATTTCTAATAATAAAAAGGCATCACAGAATTGCATATTCATCTTGTTGTGAACACACTTTTTGTTTGTGATGTTAATCTTAAACATTAAAAGCAGTTTCAATTCATGTAATCATGGATTATCTCAATATCTGAGAACTAAGATGTTAGAGGGGCGTCTTTGGACTAGGATCTATTATAAATCACCAAATATGTTTTATAGGACTCAAAATGTGAAGGCTATTTTAGACATCAGGGCAATAAAGAAGACAATATGAACTACTATTGGGGAAAATAAAAACATCAGAAAAATAAATATATAAAGAAAATATTTCAAGAAAAATTGTTTCTAAAACTCCATTTTAAAATGGTGACTTTTTTATGGTAGTGTTGGTTCATATGGAGGAAAAATGTTAAAAGTATTCTATGCAAAAGGGTATGATCCAACCTCCTTTGTTTGGAAAGCATGCATAAAATTATAAATTCATTTTTTTTCTTTTCACCCTTGGCTTTTACTTGTCCTTCTTTTCTCAAATTGAAAATTTAAAATTTCTTAATGGTATCTTGACCCAGAGAGGCACAGGCCCTATTTCATTTATGTTTGGTTTTATTAACTTAAAGCCTAAATTACCTAATCAGTTTCACTGGATTTCTTATTTCAGGAGTGGGTATTGTATAGGGTATTGTAATTTCTAAAAAAATTATACAGAAGCAATATACCTCACAATGCATTTCTATGTATTATTTATGTACACACACATATATAAATGCAGTAGATATAATATATATAGTACATATATATGTATCTATATTTCTTTAGTTGACATCAGGCTGATGATTCTGTGTAATTATATTAATAAACTAGAGGCCCGGTGCACAAAAATTTGTGCACTGGGGTGGGGGGTGGCGGGGTCCCTCAGCCTGGCCTGTGCCCTCTCGCAGTCTGGGACCCCTCAGGGGATGACCACCTGCTGGCTTAGGCCTGCTCCCCGGGGGATTGGGCCTAAGATGGCAATCAGACATCCCTCTGGCAACCCAGCAGCCCTCGGGGGATGTCCACTTGCCAGCGGGGAGCAGGCCTAAGCTGCAGTCGGACATCCTTAGTGCTGCTGAGGAGGCAGGAGAGGCTCCCACCACCACCGCTGTACTGGCAGCCATCAGCCTGGCTTGTGGCTGAGCAGAGCTCCCCCATGTGGAAGCGCACTGACCACCAGAGGGCAGCTCCTGCATTGAGCGTCTGCCCCCTGGTGGTCAGTGTGTGTCTTAGTGACCAGTCAGTCCCAGTCATTCTGCTGTTAGGGTCAGTTTGCATATTACCCTTTTACTATATAGGATAGAGGCCTGGTGCACTGGTGGGGGCCGGCTGGTTTGCCTTGAAGGGTGTCCCAGATCAGGGTGGGGGTTCCCACTGGGGTGCCTGGCCAGTCTGGTTGAGGGGCTGAGGGCCATTTTCAGGCTGGCCTGGGACTGAAGCTCCCAGCCTCTCCTTTTTTTCTTTTTTCTTTTTTATTCTGGGATTTATTTGCCTTCTATAATTGAAACTCTGTTGCCTTCACTGGCGCTCCCAGCTCTGAGGCCGCAGCCGGCTGAAAGCAGGTATCGGGTTTGTTTAGCTTCTATAATTGAAACTTTGTTGCTTTTGGAGCTGTTGCTTTCGGAGCTTAGAGCCGGGCCGTGGCAGGCGGGGAACCTTGGCTTCCTCCATCACTGGAGCAAGCAAACCTCCTGCTCGCTTCAGCTGCATGGCTGCCGGCTGCCATCTTTGTTGGCAGTTAATTTGCATATCTCGATGATTAGCCAATGGGAAGCATAGCAGAGGTACGGTTAATTACCCTTTTTGTCTTTTATTAGATAGGATGTCTATATATTTGACCCTTTGCATGAATATAAAATAAGTGTATTGCAATTTTTAAATACTGTTTTCTGTCTATAAATTGTAAAGAAAGTTGGCATAAAAATTAAAATGTTTATGTTTATAAGAGAATGAACTTTAAAATGTTATCTGAATATCTTCATATGTCTTTATTTCTTTCTTATGAGAAATTTCCCATTTATTAATCCATTTATGAGAATGAACGGTATGTTATTTTAAAGGTGGTAAACTATGAAATGCAGTGACTTTCATAATCATCATAAGTAAACCATTTAAGTCCAAAAAATATTGCTGCCAGTGTAAGTCCTTATTGTATTTTAATTTTAAAAATCAATAGCTAATATGCTGTATTCCATAAATATTAAAAAAGAATATTTAAATGTTTATTCATTTATAGTTTTTTGTTTTGCATTACGAACCCACATTGTTGTTCTTCCTCTGCACTTTCTGGGCAGTAGACGTTCATCTGTAGGGAGCGTATGTTGTCAGCACAGCAGTCAGACTGAAGAAAGACCTTTTACAATTTACTGTGCTGGCCATTGCCAGTGAATTATGTTACATATCTTTTTTTTTTCATTCCTTCCTTCACTTAATTACTTAATAACACTGCTCCATTAACCACCCCTCCTTCTAGAGTAATTGAAGTAATATGCTGAGAATTTTATAGATCGCCCTCAAAATTCTAAATTTTGTTTTTAAAGGTCTGAAATGTCGTCTTGATAGAAAATGTCATCTGCAGAAGAATTCTGAATTTAAAATGCCATCCAGGGGTGTGGACTATGGGGCCGCATTTATTTATTTTGACTATTATAGATGTAATAAATCATTCTAAAATAATGTTGACATTCAGACATCCCACTAACATGGCAGTTTAACAGCCTCCTCAGTATACTGCTGCTTGAGCTAAGGATTTGCTATCACAGTTTCCAGCTTAGTTCTCCCAATCTTAACACAGCAGCCAGCAGTAACGTCAACTGCAGAAGTGCCAAGAGAGAAAAGATGAATAATGTATTCATTTTTATGGGCGATTTTAAACTCCCTGCCATTGAGTACATTTCTCTGAATGGCTCTCAGAGCTTACAGTTTTTGCTCCTTTCTTTTCTTTGGGCTGCATGAAGCCTTTTTTGCTATAGTTATGGCTTTAGCTTGATTTAATCCTGCTTCCTCTCCCCACTGACAGGTGCACAGAATGCATTAGCAAGAAAGATATCATAATTGAAATCAATGCCATGACTTTGAAGAGCATTTCTATGATGAGTTCTGGTCTCGTGTATTTTATATGCTACCATAACCATGCTGATGTAAGGGGTTATAGACACTGCCATCAATTCAATTCACACACACACTCCACACACACACGCACATGCTAGAACACTGGACTAACATTTCTTTTACATTGAATTTATTGTTTAGCTCTTTGGCCTGCCAGTTGTTTCATTAGATTGAACCATTCTACACGTAGAAAGAAGATATGTTCTTCTTCCAGGTAAAAAATGTGATTCAAGCATTAGAGTGAACATTTTTTTTGCTTTAATTACAATGGTTCTAATTCACATGTGTAAGTGAGGCTACATTTCAACTTATAACTACTACTTGTTGGAATGTTCCCTCTTGGCTTCCAATCATTTTTGACTCCTGACACCTTCGTGGTCATCACTGCTGCTGACGTTTCTCTACAGGAATTCATTATGGGAGCTTTCCCAGCACCTTGCCTCTCTGCCATGCCCTCACCCCTAAGGCACAAACTTTGAAATCTTTCAGAGGAGAAGTGGGGTGATGACCTCCCTGTGTCTTATTTTCCTGTATGAAATGTATGCATGGATTATAAAGAGTAATCTTATTATTGGATAGCAGAGCCAGACAACCCACCTCTGACATTGTCTTCTGGCTTTGGGAATACCTTCATCAGTTTGTATGCTGGCCCTGGTCATGGAGGAGTGGCAGCAGCAGCCACGCTCAGGATTTCCCTGCCTTGCTGGCAGCCAAGCAACCATGAAGAGATTCATGACGCTTCCTGGAGAAGCAGGAGAATCTTTGCTTTTAAAACTCTCCATACCTGACGCACAGTAGGGATGTGCAGAACATGCCATTCGATCCCTCTGGCACTCACATTTATACTCTGGTTTTTAGAGTTTTCCAATGTTTTCAGAGGTTTACATTGTAAATGCATAGACAAGATGAAAAAATAAGCTGATTTATCTCCATTTTGAGACTAGTGTCTTTTCTGGGGTTGCCAACACAGCGTGGAATATATGTATACCATTGACTGACCCTATTTTTAGAGAATGAATTTTCACTCGTATGTAGACAAATATGACCGACAGCTTTTCTGATTATTTTACATCTGCAAAAAACAATATTAGCAACTTCCATCATTTTCTTAGTGTTCCCGAAGGATCCTATTCTAGGGTTCCCATTATGGGCTGGTGGGGGAAAAGTGAAGAAATGGGCCTGGAAGATCCATATTTTCATTCAGACAGATTTGGAAAGGTCCCAAGAGGGACTTTTCTGAAACACACTCTCACATTTTCTCTGAAGAAAACGGAATGCAATAGTTGGGTTGAAACAAATTTTCTTTGAGAAGGTGTTACAATCCTTTAGTGTATTCTTGAGTGTAGCTAGAACTTCCTATAGGTCGATGCAACATTCTTGGATTAAAGAGTTTATAAATGATTGGAAATGACTGCTTTAAATATCTGAAAGACTTCAATGACTTTCAGCTGTCAGAAGAGCATCTATCCAGACCCGGGGATACCATAGTGCAGTGGTTCTCAACCTTGGCTGCACATTAGAATCACCTGGGGATCTTTTTAAAATCCTGATTTCTGGGCCTCATCCTCCGGAAATTCTGTTTCTTTGTTATGGGGTGGGGCCACAACATTAGTAACAAAGAAACAGAATTTCCAGAGGATGAGGCCCAGAAATCAGGATTTTAAAAAGATCCCCAGGTGATTCTAACGTGCAGCCAAGGTTGAGAACCACTGCCATGGTGCATCAGCAAGTTTTATCCCATTGTTGCTAAGCATGCAAATGCAAAGGCATCCTTAACCAGGAAGACTTTACTTTGTTGACTAGCAAAGATGCCAACATACGTTTTTAAAAACTTGTGTCTTTAGCTCTTGTTCTCTCTAGCCTAATATTAAAATTGCATCATTCGTTCTAATATCTCAAAGTTTTGTTGCAGTTAGAAAAAAATATTTCTTCTTTTGTTTCATTCCTTATATTTTCTGAGTATAAATGTCAAACATAATATTTTTATCTCTCATAAGCACATTTTAAGTGTGTATACCTAACAGTAAAGCTATGCCCATTCTTTTTAAATATAGATGTTGAAGGCTGAACTAGGAAATATTGCATACTTAGAATGTAATTGCTAATTGCAAAATGCGAGCTAGAGGGTAGCTAATTTTCTTTCATTAAACAAATTCACCCTACTGTGTTGATAGTAGAATTTTAAAAGCTACTTTCCAGAGGTAAATGAATTCAATAATAAGTAAATACAAAATAAAAACATATGATATTTAAAATAAATGTATAGCTTTAGAAGATATTTATGTTTGGTTGTTCCTAGAGATTTTTATTAAGTATTTGATAATTGGATACTTATAAACTATAAACTTATATACTTACCTTTATTGAACAGAAAAAAGACAAAAATAAATGGTATTTACACAAATGCCCTCTGCTTCTTTTAAATTGAATATAATTATGTGTTTCATAATAACTCACTATTTTCTCACTAGTTGCTATATAGATCCTCAGGAAACCAGGCAGAAGAAAAGCATACTGATTTATTTCATTTCTTTGTGCTTATCTGTTTACTTTCCTGAAATTGTTTGATCACTCTGGCTTTTTATTTTCTATCTCTTCATGGCTGTGTGGACTATTTCTGAAGATTGGCTCGATATATCAGAATGCCATCTCTACTGCCTTGTTAAATTTCCTCTAGAAAAACACAGGGGTCTTAAATGACCATACTCCCTTCTTCCTTTATTGAAGCTTCTCCAACAAAAAGTCTCTAGGAGCTTTCAAATATTGAGGATGAGTAATGTGTATACGGTTTTACAGGCCTGCGTGTATTTTGGAGTGTTCTAGGTTAGATTCTGGTGAAGGGGGAGAGGTGGTAACACAGGAATGTATCTGTTGTGCTTTATTTAAAAATGTTGTTGCAAAAAAAAAGAAGAAGAAAGAAAAGAAAAACAAACAAAAGAATGTTGTTGCATAGGATAACTCTCTACCTGTAGCAGTAGATTCAGGATGGCCATAAAGGAAAAGTATTGCAGAATGATTTTTAAGTCTCTGTATAATTGGTTTGTGTAATCATGAGTATGTGTATGTGTGTGTGAAGATCTAATACAAGAATTTTCAAATTAAGCGCTTTCTCTTCAAGACAAAGGGTTTGTTATAGTCAAATGCCTTGATAAACACATTTCTTCACATTCCCATTGAAATTCATTTAGTTCAGTGCTGTCCAAAAGAAACTTCTGCAGTAATAGAAATATTCCATATCTGTGATGTTCAATATGGTAGCCACTAGCTGTGTGTATGTATCTTTGTGCACTTGAAAAGTGGTTAGTGTGACTGAGGAGCTGAACGTTTAATTTTCACTTAATTTTAATTAAACTAAATTGATATAGCCACTGCTACTAAATTGGACAACACAGGCTGGGTTGATATATGAATGCAACTTGACATGGTGAAAATCAACATGTTGTTCAATGTATTCATGTAGCCAAGTATATTCAGAGCCCCAGAGATAAAAGAGGATATACAATTCTTTCCATAAATCCACTTTCTATACCCAGGATACATGAACAGAATGAGAGAAATCTGTGACCAATAAAGGGACCATGCAGGAGGCCATACCAGATAGTACTTCAGAGTATAGGCTTTAGAATACAATAGGCTTCAGTTCCAATCCTGTCTCTGCCCTCTTGCCATAATACCTTAGTGAAAGTGTTTAAACTTCTTGATTCTCTATTTTCTAAGTTGTAATGGAGCTAGTAATGAAATTGTGTCTCTAATGGGTTTATCACTCAACACAGAGAAGTAATGATGGTGATGATGATCCTGTTCATGACGGTGTTATCTTCAGACATTTGGACTCATTTAATTACTTCTATTAAAAATACTGTCTACATTTCCCAGATGGGAAAATGAAAGTACACCATTATTATTTTCAAGGTCACTTAGCTAATCCAAAATTTGAATTATAAGTCTACTTCTAGAGCCCTGTTCTTTGCATCCCGCTTTGCATTGTCTCTTTTGGTAGGAACCAATTAGACCTCCAGGTAAAGTCTAAACTATGTGTTCTTAACCCCGGGTATTTCACCCTGAAAGTGACATTTAAGTCACATTTAAGCATGAAAATACTAAGCAGGATCTTAAGCTGGACCTTTAAGAGAGGGAAAGGAAGTGAGGGAAGAAGCAAGAAAGGAAGAAAAGAATAAAGCAAGCAAACAAGAAAGAAGGGGGTAAATTCTCCCCGAATCTGTATGTGAAGAATATATATCTGCTCACTTCTGAGAGGAGGAAAGTGAGGGGGGTGGGAGAGAGAGGAAAAATATGAATCACATGAATATGATTAACTTGTCCTAAAGGTTCTAGGTCTGTCTGGCTCTGCTTACCTCTTTCAAGCAGGAAATACAAAAAAAAAAAAAAAGAAAAGAAAAGAAAGAAAAAATGGTTGCAGAATGTGAGTTTCTATCTTTTAAAAAAACATAACTCTGCCCATATATGTTCATTGCCACCATTATATCCGGCTCAGACTAACCAAATTAGTAACTCCTTCCTTGGAGCTGGGGTAAGGAGATAAAGAGGGACCAATAAGTCTATTCTCCTATGTTTGACAATGCCAGAAAGACTTTGGAAACACACCTTCAAAATTAATGTATGTATTCTTCTACCTGAGTGGTAAACCTTTTGATAGGTGCTCTCTAGAGAGGAAAGTGATATATTCTATAACTCAATGAAGGAAATAAAGTTGCCTTCAAATTCAAAAAAGACAGAAATGACATTTTTCTTAGTAAATCCAAGTTCAGTGGTCGGCAAACTGCGGCTCGCGAGCCACATGTGGCTCTTTGGCCCCTTGAGTGTGGCTTTTCCACAAAATATCGACTTCTGCACATGGGCCACGAAGTTTCAATCGCACAGTATGTGCGCACCCGCACGTGGTATTTTGTGGAAGAGCCACACTCAAGGGGCCCAAGAACCACATGTGGCTCGCGAGCCACTGTTTGCCGACCACTGATCTAGGTGATGCTTCCTAACTGGTAAAGAATGCACCCCTGACGGGTTATAGTAACTAATTTGCAAGAGTTTGAGTAATCTATAGTGAGGTAGTCCATGACTGGTACACTATATAAATAAATAGTATCCTGCACATATTTTTGTAATTTATTTAAAAAGCATACAGATGTGGTTTGATTAAGAGGGGGCAATTGGGGGAAAAGGAGGACATCTGTAATACTCTCAACAAAAAGATTAAAAACAAAGAGATTGATTTACAACAGGGAATTCAGAAGGCCTATCAAATTGTGCATTTTCTTAGTCAACATATGAGAAATATAAGTTCTGAGCTGGAGCTCAGTTCTTGACTCAATTATGGCATTCCCAATAGAATTTTCTTCCTCCCTTTCTTTCCTTCTTTCTTTTCTTTTCTTTTTTTGGGGGTGGGGGCGATAATGCTTCTTTCTTGATTATATGATCATTTCTCTCTAACTGGATAGTAGTATCATTGAAATATTAATTTTAAAAACACAATATTTCTCTAATACCAAACTCTATCCACAGAAATAATCAGTATCCAACATGTAGATGTACATACAGCATTCGTAGAACTTGAGCAATTTTATAGCTGGTGATTCTCTACACAAACTTTCCATCAGTGTGGAAACTTGTAATTCAGTCACATTAAGCACACACATGCAGCTCTTCTACTTGAAATAATATGATTATTTTACTAGAAGAGTTACAAACTTGCTATTAATTACAATATCACAAAAATATTACTTATTGTCATCTCTCTCCCAGCTTATTAGCTCATATGAATTGCATCTATTATAAAGAAAACCAATTGCTTGTTTTGTTCTTAAAGCTAAAGTTCCCATACATTAATATTATCACGTTAAACTGATGGAGTTCCAAGATAGAAAGAAATATAATACTCAATTACGCTATTAGGTTCTACTTTACAAATCTGTGGTCTAGTACCTACTAAAATATGGAGAAATTGTTCAGATTTTTGCCTGAAGCTTTATTTATTTTAAATCTACTGATTCAATGCTTTAAGCCATTGAGAAACATAACTAGAGCTGTAGCCACCACCAAGACACCAAAGCTATTAGAAACAGGGGAGACATCAAAATAATTGGGCCTTGGGTACAATACAACCAAGTCAGTGTGATTTATTTGTTGCATAAAGAAAATGAATTGTTTCTGTCTTTAGAGGGTGAACAAAATTCATTCAGAATTTCTTTTTGTTTGTATAAAAATGGCTTTAGAGTAAGCTAACTGAACATTCATTTGAATTATTTATACTCTTAGCCCTAAAGTAAAGGAGATAAGTTGGTGAAATTTTTTATTTTTGTGTGAGTAGTTTCACAGCTTGTCTTCCTATGATTATAAGCCTGGGAGGGTGAATCTGTTGAAATAAAATACATTTTAAAAAACTGTTCATTTACGGAAATATTTTCAGTAGCTGGTTAACCACATCATACCATTACCTTATTCCACTATACTCCTGAGATCTTCTAGATAGCTCTGATTTATTGTAAATGTTCTTTCAAAGAGAGAAATTTACTAACTATATACTTATACTTTAAGTTTCTCCAAGACATAGATATCTTTATGTTTAAAGAGATTTAAACGTTTTTATTAAATTGAACTATTACTAAAGGTTATTTGATTTTCTTACTTTCAATAAACTAAATCCACAAGTCAGGAAAGTATACTTTTAAGACCATCTGATTA
>NW_005364412.1:53720-71021 GCF_000412655.1 Myotis brandtii | reverse complement strand
TTTATTTTCTCCTTAGTCTCCATTGCCCTAAGAGCTATCTCTATAAAGATATTGCTGTGATATATGTCTGCTATTTTTCTGCCTATGGAGTTTTGTAGGATTTTTTTTTTTTGGTTTCCCATCTTACATTTAAGTCCTTTAGCCATTTTGAGTTTGTTTTTATGTATGGTGTAAATTGGTGATCTAGTTTCATTTTTTATGCATGTATCTGACCAAATTTCCTAGCATCATTTATTGAAGAGACTGTCTTGATTCCATTGTATGCTCTTGCCTACTTTGTCAAATATTAATTGAGCATAATTGGCTTGGGTCAATTTCTGGGTTCTCTGTTCTGTTCCATTGGTCTATATGTCTGTTCTTACGCCAGTACCAGGCAGTTTTGAGAACCGTGGCTTGGTAGTATAGCTTGATATCTGGTATTGTGATCCCTCCAACTTTGTTCTTCTTTCTCAGGATTGCTGTGGCTATTTGGGGTCTTTTTTTATTCCAGATGAATTTTCGGAAAGTTTGTTCTAGATCTTTGAAATATGCCATTGGTATTTTAATGGGGATTGCATTGAATCTGTAGATTGCTTTGGGTAGTATGGACATTTTAATGATATTGATTCTACCAATCCATGAACATGGTATGTTCTTCCATTTGTTTATGTCTTACTCTATCTCTTTTTTCAATGTCCTGTAGTTTTACGAGTATAGGTCTTTATATCCTGATTTTTTATTTCAGAAAATATGGCCACTATAACCAGAGAGTACCAACAAGTCATAAGACCAATTGTAGTCTGAGCTAATTTTCCAGAGGAAACTGAAGCCAGAAGTTGTGGGAAAGAGTTCTTAAGATGCATGTGCTCAGGACAGAGGAACCCAAGCAACAGAGTGAGTCAGAAAGAATGACATGTTAGAATGTTGTCAAGTTTAGCAGATGTTCCCAATAGCTAACCAAGGTATCACATACATCAGGTGTTCAATAGGTATTTGATGTATGAAAATCTCTCATGTATTAAAACTAAAACCATTATCATCATAAAAATGTACAAGGAGGATATATAAAATCCATAAGAGGATGCTTTAAAAATATCAGTGGAGATTGGCAGTACAATTTCATAACTGCTTTCAAAATTATATAAACTTAATACAGAGATTTTTGCTCTCTGTAGTAAATGGATTAGAAATAAATATGGCCTATGGTAAAAACACATTTATATATGTGTCCCCTCCCCACAAAAAAACTTCATTAATTTGTCTATACAGGAACAAACCCGAAAAGAACAAAGAGAAGATGACAGCATAGAAGTGACAAAATGATAGGAAATTAAAGTAGATGTCAAGTGCTGAGGACTTAGCAGAGCAGAAAGGAATAGGAAGCCCAAATGCTTGCGGAGGGTGAAGCATGTGTGAAGTGAGTCTATAAAAGCTGTATAGATCCTCCAAATGCTCAGGAGTTATAGGCATCAGGTGCTTATGAATACATGCGTGAATGAGGCTGAAACTGTATGAAAAGCAGTTAGAAGCCCAGATATCTTTAACCAAAATAGAGGCTTTATTCTCTTTAAACATTAAATTTGGAAGGCTTCGTACTCCAAGAAACCAGAGAGAATAAAGGGAAGGCTAGGGAGCCTCTTGAACACAGGGCTGAGAATTAACTGGGACTCTCGCCCCACCCTACACATGACTTCCTGAGCCAGTCCCACCAGAAGTTTGCAGTAAGGCTCATAGTTCCAGTCTCCTCTTATCTTCTTTTTCCTCTGGAGAAATTGGTGCAATGAATAAAGAAAATCCACCACAAAATATTTCATGATAAAATACTTTAAATGGGTTTAACAAAATATTATTCTTACCAGTATATTAAGGGTTGCACATGATATTTCCAGCGAGCAGTTGGAGAAAAGGGCTATTATTTTGGGTCCTAAAGCTTGTGGTGGTTTTTAAATTCAAACTGAAAATTCTAAACACAAGACTCCCTTAATTGAATTTGGAATATAAACTGGCAATTGTGTGTTTATAGTCTCTAAACATCCTTAGAAACAACTGTAAGGATTCTTATATTAGTTTTAACAAAAAGTAAACCAGCCACCAAATAACAGGCATGAGTCCAATACTGGTGTCAAAGGAGCTGCATTATGAGATGAGCTTGGAAAGTAGGTCCAACTGGTACCATTTACTTTATCCAAAAAGCAAGCCTTAAATATCCAATCTACTTATTCATACATGCATGGGTATATTACCTGGGCCTCATAAGGGCATAAGGATCAGCCAAGTTTCATTTAAAATAAAAAATAAAAACCTCAAGTTTCTCCTTCAGTTCTTAAAACATTGGCAGACACGGAATCTATATTTGGAATTGCACATAGCTAATGATTTTCAGGCATGGCACCAAAAGCTTATATCTTCAGATTCAGCAGTTTCCAAAATTGCTTTCGGGACTTTTCTCTTGGGCCCATATAGTTCATAATCCAGAGCTGAGATACATACATAAATGTCCAACATGGGAACCTCTTTTTTTTTTAATAAATCAGATAGAGATTGAGAAATAGAAAGATGATTCAAAATGGAAGAGACCACTTATGTTTTTAGATATTACAAGTGAGAGGAGTTTTTTTTCTCTTAACGAGGAATTTATTGGTCAGTTTTATATTTTATTTGTATGACAAATGACTCCTCATCATAACAATGAAATAGGTCCTGCTGTAGCTGGTTTTGCTCAGAGGTTAGAGCATCGGCCCTTGGACTGAAGGGTCCGAGGTTCAGTTCCAGTCAAGGGCACAAACCTGGGTTGCAGGCTTGATCCTCAGGTGAGGATTAACAAAACAAAAAAAATTAAGGAAATATTTTTAAAGGAACTAATTAGCTTGTCAAAAATTTATTATAAATCATTTACAATTTATGTGAAATAACTAAAAAGTTATAAAATTGGTATTTAAAAAGCCTAAATGATATTAAAGAATCTTAATCTTCTTAACAGACTGTGATTATTTCAATTAACTGTTTACAGTGGGAAATTGGAAAGTGTATGTGACATGAATTATAGTACTAATCTGAAAGTAACTTTTTAAAATAGCATTTACTTATAAGCATTAATATTTTTAAAACTGTGTTTAGCTAGAGTGACAACTTATCATAAAAGTGTCATCAATAATAGCAAATGCATAATGCATGGGACTCAAATCAGACCCTCTGATTAAATGTTTAATTTTATATGTTGTAGCTTTTAATATTGTTCATATCTCTGTCAGTGAAAATAGGGAAATTGGAGAAATATTTTTATTCTTTCCCCAAAAGATGAACATAATGTGTATCAAGTTATTTACCTATGGTCTAAAATGGAATCACATAATTGATCTTTCATGAACTAAAGCTATCAAAATATATAAAAAATAGTTGGGATTGCATGATTACTATGTTGGCAGAGATGAGTAATTAAGCCATTGAATTAGTAATAATTTATAAGATATTCCAATGATTTGTTTAAACTAGTAAGTAGAAACTTTCTTGCAATAAAGCTTTAAGATTTTGCATTGCATCCTTCTGATCTTAATGTATCAATACTTCAGATTGTAAACATGGGGATAATCTTGTCTTTTCAAGTTTCTCAACATGTAAAGAATTTGTGCTTTATGCATTTAAAAGCGATAATATTTTACTCACCTATGGAAGTATACTTATTAAGTAAGTATACAAGTAAAAGTGATATTCCAGAGGCATTCTAGTTAGATGTCACAGAAAATCAGTGAAACTCTCAATGGGTTAATATCAGGTGGTGACTTCTATCTCCTTATAGATTGCCTTTAGTTTCCCCATGATTTCTTTTGAAAACTTGGACAGTAGAGACTGAGATATTTTTCAAAATGACTGACATTTTTAGCAAACAAATAGAACTGTTTAAAAGCATTATATTTAGTATCAAATAAGGCATTTTCTATTTCTATGCTTGATTAAACATTATTAAAATTGTAGAACTCATAGCACTCTGCAAAGTGGCTTCTAAAGAAACTCAAATACACTCAGGGAAGGTTTCATAGGGTAACTTTAAAAAAATTATTTTCATCCCTTAATCCCCCTTCCCCATTGGCAACCATCAGCTAGTTCTCTATATCTATGAGTCTGTTTCTATTTTGTTTTGTTTATTCATTTGTTTATTTAGATTCTACATATAAGTGAAACTCTATGATATTCTTCTTTCTCTAACTTATTTCACTTAGCATAATACTCTCTGGGTCCATCTATGTTGACACACATGGCAAGACTTTATTCCTTTTTATTGCTGAGTAATATTCCAACATCTTCTTTATCCATTCATCTATTGATGGACATCTATGTTGCTTCCATATCTTCACTATTACCAGTAATACTGCAAGGAACATAGAAATGCATATATCTTTTCAAATTAATAGTTTTGATTTTGTTTGTTTGTTTGTTTTTATAAGTACCCAGAAGTGTAGTTGTTGTATAGTACAGCGGCTCTATTTTTGTCTGAGGAATCTCCATACTGTTTTCCATAGTGGTTGCACTGTTTACAATCCCACCAACAGTGCATGAGGGCTCCCTTTCCTTCACATTCCTGCCAGCACTTGTTATTCATTGATTTATTGGTGGTAGCCATTCTGACAGTTGTAATGTGATATCTCATGTGGTTTTAATTTGCATTTCCCTGATGATTAGTGATGTTGAGCAGCTTTTCATATGTCTGTTGGCCATATGTATATCCTCTTTGGAGAAGTGTCTATTCAACTTAACACCAGGAAAACAATTCAGAATAACTTCTATTTGGGTGATCACTTCTGTTCAACATATTGGCCTCAGCTTTATAGAACAATCAGTTAACATTATAGCCAGAGGTTATTCAATGCAAGAAATCTGACTTGGTATTCTAAAATTCTTAAGCTATGGATAATTAAAACAAATCAGAGTGGCTGTATTTATAAAATTTCCATGGTGACCTTAACTATAATATACGTTTCCTAGAGTTTGTTGAAAATCAGGGTACCTGAGAAGTTCACACTTCGGACCAACGGATTTTCAACCATTTTTATCTCATGGTACACATAAAACAATTACTAAAATTCTGCGGCAAACCAAAATATATTTTTTGCCAATCTGGCCAAAAAATAGGCATAATTTTGATTCATTCATACCAGATGATGATAGTTGTACTGGCTGTTCCAATTTTTTTATTTGATTATCTGGGGGAAAGAGGTCAGTGCCCCTGACTAAATAGTCAGGTATTGCATGTTTTACAAATTCTTGTGGCTCACCAGTTGAAAATCACTGCTTTAGACTGCACTAATCTTGAACTGGGAATAAAAAGAGATAGGTTTATTTTACCTGGTGAATGAATGGTTAGGACAAATAAACTATCTATGCTTCATCATAGAGAACAACTCTCACTAGACTATTCTTGCCAACAAAATCTGTGATTCCCTAACTGGCCAGAGCTGGATAAATATTGCCATTTTCTTTCTTTGTCTCCCTTTTAGTTAAGCAATGTTCATTCAGTAACTAGTTGTTGACTTCTTAAAATGTGATGTCTAAGGTAAATAAAGCTGCTGTTTCAAATAGTTAAAATAGTAGTTACAGATCACAGAAAACCAAACAGGTAATATATTAAATAGGTTACTATCAGGTGGTGATGAGTGTTATGAAGGAATTAATATGATGATTATGATGATATGACCAAGAGTAATGAGTTAAGATAGGTCAGGTAAAGCATATCTGTAGAGTGATATTTGAGCTAAGGTCTGGAGGAGAGGAGGATCCAGATATGAATATATGGGAAAAGGAATCCCAGGGAGAAGGATCAGCAAGGTGTATGTCAGAAAAGGAAACTTTCAGATGAGAAATATTCATTCCTGACTCTCCGAATGTGATCATCAAATCATGTCAATATGCTGTTGGAACACAAATATATCTGAAAGTCTATTAAGGAGTTAAATTGTCTAATTGTAGTGTTAACCCCAAAATTCAGGGCCTTCGTCATTTCTGTATACCCCAGCCCCTAGAATAGAGTAAGATGTACATTTTGGATTTGGAAATCAACACTTATTATTGAGTTGACAGGAACAGTCACATATCAAGACTGTTCCTTGTAGTTTAGCACCAAGATCCTTTCACAAAATTGCAGACTTGTACCTGGTTTTGATATTGAGAGAAGCCCTGGAAACTCAAGAAATAAATTCCCTTTATTAAAATGCATCCATTCAATCAGATGACTAATGGAAGGAAGGATCCGTTCATAAAAGTTAGTGTCTACCTCTCCTCTGAATAAGTCCTTAAAATTTTAAAGACCCACCTCTCACCAATTCCAATGGCCTATTTTCTCTGTTTTCAAGCAAAACAAACAGTTCCATGATGTAATTTACAGAGGTGCCAGTTAAAAAACATATATTTAACAAAAGAGAACATTAAATACACAAATTTTCCTGTGAAGAGTTCCATTTAAATACGCATTTAATTTAAATAAAACTTTGATGAAGTAAACCTTAATTCTAGTTATTCAGTGTTCCTCCCACATACCAGCCACATGCAACATGAGCTTGGGAGAGTCTTTGACACGTGACTGTGTGGAGAAAGATGTAGCGAACAATTAACTGAGACCATGACCAGAATAGTAACCATGGAACTGGAGTGAAAAGGTGATACACAAACAAAAGACAAGTGTGCCAGTGCAACTGGAGAAGAGCATCACTATTTCACTATTTCTCTGGGTAGGTCCTTTTGTTACAGCACAGATGTAAAAATAATAAGCATTACTTATTTAGGTAATTAATAATAACCCTTTCCACAAAAAATTCAAAATGACTCATAGAGAATATATGTATAATAAGATGGATGTGTGTGTGTGTGAGAGAGAGATGTATATATAAATAAAGAGATAGATATAGCCCTGGCTGGTTTGGCCTAGTGAATAGAGCGTTGGCCTGCAGACTGAGGGTTCTGGGTTCAATACTGGTCAAGGACACATGCCCGGGTTGTGGGCTTGATCCCCAGTGGGGGACATGCAGGAGGCAGCCGATCAATAATTCTCTCTCATCATTGATGTTTCTATCTCTCTTTCCCACTCCCTTCCTCTCTGAAATCAATAAAATATTGTTAAAATAGAGATATAGATATATTGAGATACATTAAATATAGATACTAGTATATAGAGATATGAATGAGGTTTATGAAAATTACAACTAAGTGAAAAATAGTTGGTATGTGACATTATAACCTGGCTTTGAATATCCTGAAAGACAATATCCAAGGACGTCCCATGGAACACTAGCCCCTTGTGACATTCAGTGAGTAAAGGTGTTTGGTGTCAAATATGATTTGGAGAGGATATACACAGTTTGTGACCTTTTTTGGATACTCAGAGTGCACACCAGGCTCGTAAAGGCTCCAATAGATAGCAGGAAAAAATGTGTATGTTTTTTAGCTCATTGTTTTCCAAACATATTGACCAAATAATCTATTTTTATTTGTTTGCTTCTTTTTACACTCATTATATCCCCATGAAATAGCATCCCACTGAACACCATGGGATCTAGAAGTTTAGTGCTAAGAGCTTCCAGGAAATTCATAACAGTAAGTGCTATGTTTTAATTATAAAATGTTGTGATGCAGATATCTATTTTATTTATTCCATTGGTGCTAATCTCTTATATGGTATTACATTTTTCTTTGATCTGTTTATTGACCATTTTATTATCTCACTTTATAGTATATTTATTTTTGGTAGGTACATTCACATTCTTCATGGAAAACTTTGTTGAGGTATTTCTTACTAAAGCAATGTTTATCTCAGTTCACCATGACTCCTTGGTTTCAGGGTCCTTTCCCATATAACCCCAGGCTCCTCACTCTTCACCGACCTCACCACCTTCCCTTCCAGTTTTCCCTCCTTAGAGCCTAAACCAGAAGGAATCCCCCCTTTGTAACAGCTCATAAGGGGAGGCGCTACTATGACTGTCATGCTTCAGTGTTTGGCATCAATTTTTATGCTGCCCAAACCACGTTTGATGCTTTCTCCCTTGACTTCACAGATTTTCTCCAGGAATCTTATCACAAGAAAATGATACCAGCAATATCAAATGACTGCTTATAAAAGTAAGCACTAGAAATAAATTTAAAGTCTCCCCGGAATCGTTAAATGAATTATGATTCCTGAGCACACTGAAATATTATGCTTCATTAAAAATCATCTTCTATAAGAATACGTATTGTCACATAATTTTTTCACTGCATAGTCTGGTGTAAAATATAGCCTCAAACACTATATGTGGAAGCTATGCATTTTATTGTAATTTGAAGAATGAAATTACTTTCTGCTTTCTATTTTTCTAATTATCTGTGAATTTATTTAAATTTTCAAGTATTCATTGAGCACCTACTAGGTTCTAAGTATTACAGTACATATTAAGGTCATAGCAGTGAACAAAACAAGGTCCCTACCTTACAGAGTTCACATGCTAGTACATAATAAACACGCACTATTTTGTGTGCAATAGAAATAACTAAGAATTATTTTTAGTGAATTTTCACACTCAGTTTGTTTACTAGTTGCTTAGATGGAGAATATTTGTCTGCGGAGCATTTATCATAGAAATTCCAAAGAAGATTATTTTGTGCTATGACCCAAGCATGGGATGGCGTGGTAGCTGGCATTTATTGAGCATTTACTTTGTGCCAGCACTTTCCTCATGTTTCTCCCAACTCTGTTTATCCATATTTTACATTTGTGAAAAATGGAGGCTCACAAAAGTTAGGTTATTTGTCTAAGATTATACATTAAAGAATGGTTAAGTCACAGAAGCAGGATATGGGCCAGGGTTTTCTACATTGAAAGTCCCTCTTTTGATCTGTTTTCTTTTTCTAAACAACATATGTATGTTTAAAGCCCTAAGAAGCATTGCAACCCCCTCCAAAGAATCAACACCCTAAATGCTAATAAGTGAGTTTCCTCTTCCAAGTCTTTTCAGCAGTTTTCAATGTTTCAAAGAGCAGTTAGCTGATAAATTCTTGCATTTTTATGTCCAGGTATATTTGTTCAAAATATAGTTTTCTGGTTTCAATCTCAGACATACTGAGTTAAAATTTCAAAAAGGGTGTTGTAGGTTGAATTGTATCCCCTCAATATGTATATGATGAGGTCCTGGCCCCAGTCCCTCAGAATGGGATCTTACTTAGAAATAGGATCATTGCAGCCCTAGCTGGTTTGGCTCAGTGGATAAAGCATTGGCCTGTGGACTGGAGGGTCCCAGATTCGATTCCAGTCAAGGGCACATGCCTGGGTTGTGGGCTGGATCCCCAGTGGGGGGCATGCAGGAGGCAGCCAATCGATGATTCTCTCTCATCATTGATGTTTCTATCTCTCTCTCCCTCTCCTTTTCTCTCTGAAATCAATAAAAAATAAAAAAAATAAAACAATAGAAAAATATCCTCGGGTGAGGATTAAAAAAAAAAAACTTAAGTGAAACTGGCTTTAAAAAAAAAAGAAATAGGATCATTGCAGATGTAATTAATCAAGCTAAGATGAAGTCCATACCAACGTAGGGTGAGCCTCTCATGCAATGTGAGTGGTGTTCTTAGAAAAAGGGGCTCAGGTTCACACACAGGAAGAATGTCATGTGAAAATGAAGGCAGATCTCAACAAACCAAAGAGCACCTCGGCCAGCCAGCAAAGCCGCAGAGCTGAGAGGGAGACATGGAAAGGCTTCTCTCTCAGAGCCCTCAGAAGGAACCACGCCTGCCAACTCCTTGATTCTGGAAATTCAGGCTCCAAAATTGTAAGACAATACATTTCTGTATTAGATGCCATTCACTTCATGGTGCTTTGTTCCAGCAGCCATAGCGAACTGTACTGCGGAACTTGCATTGTACAGCCAGTATCCCAGGTGATTCTAATGAACTAAAATCAGCTCAGGAGATAGAGGGGATGGCAGCAGGTGTAGCTCCAACGGCCAGAGCCGGGCCACATTTATTTTAAGCCGTTCTCTTCAGGTAGGGGGTGGATTTTAAAAAGAGAAGGAGAGAAGGAGGAAGATGAGCAAAAAAGTAAGAGGAGAGAGGAAGGAGAGAGGAGGTTGTGGGAGGAGGAAGAGCTCAACAGCAAAAGGCAACCATCAGGTGGCAGAATTTTCTCCTCAGCAAGGAAAAAAGTGGAGACAGCAGAGTCACAAAGACAGCAATACAATTTTACAATAAGGAGGCAGTAGGAAAACAGAAAGAAAACCTTGAATCTTTCAGACCACTGGTTAAAGCTGGGAACCAAGGCAGGGTTCTTGCATTTAATTTATTTAATTTAAAATAAATCATTTATCTATAGAATTACCTTACTATTTAAATACATAGAAATTGACCCATTGTTTTCAAGTAAAGTCACTTTTAATAACTTTTACTTTGTAACATTTTTATCTTGGCAATTTAAAAATGCTTATATTATGCAGGTACAAATTAGTAATAAAACTATATGCTTATAGGGTACTCATTATGTATTACCTCTTCCTATAAAAAATAGACCTATTGCAATTAAAATATTCAACTTCGCAGAACAACTAAACTTACATGCAGATTTTTACCGAGAACATCTTGCACAATGTGAGTCATATCTTTGCAGAAAGTATAATCTGACTAAATACTGAATTTTTGGAGTAATTGTATTTTTGAAGCCATATGTAAATGTTTTATTTTTCCTGAAGAAACTTTCTCCTCTTTGGGAAAGTCTTTGCTGTAACCTCCATGACCTAGTTCTCTTTTATGGAGTGAGGATGCTACCCTAGATAAAGTCTGTGTAATTCATCTTGGAAACATGAAGCCTATTTCTTCTTCTAAATTTGAAGTCCTTTTTTCTTCTTTTTAAAGAGAATATAACGATAAAACTGGAAGGAAGTTTGAGAAGTCATTAAGTCCACTTTTCTTTTTGCCTAAAATAACTTGAGGAAAAGTTACCTACCTTAGATACTATTTTTTGGTTTAAAGCCCTTATTAGCAGGAAGAACATTAGCTTAAATACTTATTGCATCAAATACACCTTAATACTCTGTGTCACTTGAGAACGTAGAACTTGTTTTTACTTTTAAAAATCCTCTGTTATGGAGAGAGAGTTTTGTTGTTTGTTTTCTAATTATATTTCATTTTACACATGAAGTCTCTTTTTTCCTAAATGAAGTTTAACTGATGTTTAAAATTGAGTTTCAGCTCACACAAAGCAATTGTGAAGGTATTTATTTGGTTATCTTTATGAACTTGTAGTCTTAGCGGTCATAAGTACATTATAATTCTGTTATTATTATTATTATCCTATTGGTAATCACTATTTGGAATTGATATTTCATGGATTGGCCTAGTATTGGATTCACTAGGATGATATGTCGTAAGTTTTATTATTTTTACTAGAGGCCTGATGCATGAAATTCGTGGAAGAGTAGGCCTTCGCAGCAACGGGCGGCTGCCTGGATCCCTCCCTCGCAGCCATGGCGGCTGCAGCCCTGGCTTAGTCCGGAAGGACGTCTGGAAGGGTGTCTGGTCTAATTAGTATATTATGCTTTTATTATTATAGATTGGTATAATGTCAGTTTGCAAATAAGAAATTAATTAGGCATTTGTTAATTCAGATTTGACTGAGAGAGAGATATTTTTTTGAAATGTGAAAATCAAGCTGAATTACCTCAACATAATTTTCCACACTACTGAACGTATGGAAAAACTAACACTGGGATTTAATGAAATGTGTTCCTTCATCACAAAGCATGTGTTACCTATTATTCGCCAGGCAATGTGCTAAGGATGCAGTGGGAGTTAACATAAGTAACAACCTGGAGGGAAGTCAGTAATAAGGAGGTGCGATGCTGTGTGGTAAGAACTCTGATGTGTGAATGCACAAGGGGAGTGTTCTCACAGAACTGGGCTTCACGGAGAAACAGGAATGTAGATGGTGACTTTTTACAAACGGTACATGGAAAAGAAATTATCTAGGAAATGTTCACAATATTTTGAGCAAATATCTCAGTAAAGTTTTTACTTTAATTACAACCAAGAGTATTTCCAAACGTTCACATCTTTCAACAGAAGCTGAGCCAGAGGAAATCATTAGAGACAGCAACAGAGAGGACACTTAAGGTTCATTTAGACTCGGAGGTCCTGTGAATCCATGAGATTATTTATGGACATGATGACAAACTTGTCCTTCACTTTACTGAGCTACACATTGGAAATGACCAAATGATAGGGTCATTATTTTTCTTAGCTAGCTACTATCTCCCAAATATATAGTGTCTTTTTGACAGTTTTCAAAAAACACACACACACACACACACACCAAAAAAACAAACAACAAAAAAACAAGAAACCAGAGTGTAATGGTGAAATGATTATTTTTAGGAGTGGTTGAAACCTCTTAGCAGCCAGAAGTTCTTTAAGACATTTCTATTTTAAAAGCACACTTGGTAGATGAAAAGAAAAGGAAGAAATGGCAAAATTAGTTGAAAATAAGTATTTATGTACATAGTAAAAATTGTGCAAAGCAAAAATGTATGGTTGATAAAAAATAAATTTACTTCTGTCTCCATTGCCACTCTTCCCTAGCAGCAACCTCATTTACCAGTTTCTTGTATATTCGTCCAATGATAATTTATGCACATCCAAGCATGTGGTGTAAGTTGATACATGCACATTTACACATAATAAAATAATGTGTTCAGAGATATTTTCATATTTGTATGTATAGAAATCACACACTATTTTTAACAAAACATTTTAATTTACTTTGAGAGACCCTTATCGGTGGATATTTCTATTTTCCCCAGTATTTTTATATGTCATTCCTTAAATATTTATCTGTGGGATAAATTCCTTAGAAGTAAAATGCTTGAATCAAAGGATATGTACACGTAGTTTTGATAGCTATGTCGGATTATCATTCCAAAGATATTCTTGTGTATTGAATTTATTGGGGTAACATTGGTTAATAAAATTATAAAGGTTTCAGGTGTGCAATTCTATAATATATCATCTGTATATTGTATTGTGTGTTCACCATCCCAAGTCGTCTACTTCATCACCATTTATCCCCCCTTTACCCTCTTCTACCTCCCTCCATCCTCCTTTCACTTTGGTAATCATCACACTGTGGTCTGTATGTATGAGATTTTTCTTTCAGTTTTTGTGGGTTCTTTTTGCTTAATTGCTTCACCTTTTTCACCCAGCCCCCTACCTACCTCCCCTCCTTCTGATAGCTGTCAGTTTCTTCTCTGTATCTATGAGTCTGCTTCTATTTTGTTAGTTTATTTTGTTCATTTGATTTCACATATAAGTGAAATCATATGATACCTGTTTTCTCTGACTGGCTATTTCACTTAGCATAATACTCTCCAGATCCCTCCATGCTGTCTCAAAGGCTAAGAAATCTTTTTTTTATTTTATGACTGAGTAGTATTCTATTGTGTAAATGGAATATATATATAATTTTTTTTTTTTTACCCACTCATCTACTGATGCCACTTGGGCTGCTTCCGATCTTGGCTATTGTAAATAATGCTGCAATGGGTGCATGTATTCTTCCAAATTGGTGTTTCAGGTTTCACTGGGTATATTCCCAAAAGTGGAATCACTGGGTTATGGTTTTAACCAAATTTCTCTTCCATTTACGCAATATCTCTACCAATACTTTTATCAGCATGGTGTATTATTAAATTTTTTCTGATTTTCCCCAATCTAGTCAGAAAAAAAATAATATCTCATTGTAGGTTTACCTTGCATTTCTCATAATAAGTGAGGATGATCAATAAATAGCCTTTTGTGTGTTATTTTATGCAAACTGTCTATTTCTTGTTGATTTGGAAGAACCCTTTGTGGTATGAATTACAAATATTTTTTTCTGAGGTGCTACATATCTTTTGAGTTGATCATTTTTATGCCATGCAACTTCCACAAATATTGATGGATTGAATTTACACATTTTTTCCTTTTAATTGTTTCTAAGTGTACTTAGAAAAACCTTTATAACTCTGAGATTATTAAAGAATATTTTTTCCAGTTTTTATTGCTTTTATTCATATTAAATCCTTTGATAATCTGGACATTATATTGATAAAAATTATAAAGTAGATTTCCAATTTCAATTTTTCCAGGTTACTACCAACTAATAGCATTTCATTGAACATTGCATGTTTGTTCCTACTGATTTGAAATTTTGTCTTTATTATGTACTAAATTTTATTTCTGGTCCTTATAGTCTATTCTAATAATTTGCACTACATTGTTTTAGTTATTGTAGCTTTGTAATGCATTTTAATATTATGTAGCCTTAATAATTCTGAGTTTATTTTCAGAATTTCCCCAGAAATCCTTGCTCATATTATTTCATATAAATTTTAGATTTAGCTTATCTAGATTTAAAAAATTAAGAGTATTTTTATTAAGATTCCATCGATCTTTTATTTTATTATTTTTTAATTTTTATTGATTAAGTTATTACATATGTGTCCTTATTCCCATATTACCCTCCATCCTCCCCCCCTACTCATGCCTCACCACCCTTGTTGTCTGTGTCTATTGTCTGATCGATGCTTCTCTGTCTCTGGATCTGTTTTTGTTCATCAGTTTATGTTGTTCATTATATTCCATAAATGAGTGAGATCATGTGATATTTATCTTTCTCTGACTGGCTTATTTCACTTAGCATAATGCTTTCCAGTTCCATCCATGCTGTTGCAAATGATAAGAACTCCTTCTTTTTCACCGCAGTGTAGTATTCCATGGTATAGATGTGCCATATTGATATCCTTGTAATGTTAAATCTTCCTAAGAAAATTCAATAATTTTGTATTTGTCTAAATCCTTTTCTTTTTAATCAAAAATTTAACCCATTTAAAATTCTTCGTATTTTAGTCCAACTTGTTTCTAGATATTATACTTTTTTTCCATTGTAATGAAGTCTTTTCCTCCAATTTTCTTTGTAAATAGCCATGTTTGTATATATAAAGTCAATTTATTCCAGTATGCATAAAACTTTTAATTTTGTATTTCCTAGGAAAGTATCTATTGGCTCATAAATCTTGGTATAATTAATATATTTCTACTTTCTCCCTTATTTTACTGTCAGATTATAGTGTACAATATAGTCTTACTTAGAGATTACTTTTAGACCTTTCACTCTCTTTAAATTTTTCTTATTTGTTATTTTCTTGAACATCTCTTAATCCTAATGATATCATTACAAGGCTCTTTAATAACCTGCTCACTGTGTATATATGTCTTATTAATACATTGCCTCACTACTTAAAATGGTTGAAAAGAAAAATACCTTAAGTGCTTTTCAAAAGAACATTTCTGCTAATAGCAGTCAACATTAATGGCCTAGAAGTATCTATTTAAAATGCATTTTTTACCTGGCTGGGTGGCTTAGTTGGTTGGAGCATCATCCTATCCACCAAAAGGTTGCAGGTTTGATTCAAAGTCAGGGCACATACTGAGGTTACAGGTTTGATTCCTGTTCAGGGCACATATGGGGGCCACTGATTGATATTTCTCTCTTTCTCTCTCTTCCTTCCTTTCTCTCAAAAATCAATAAAAAACATATCCTTGGGTGAGAATTAAAATAAAAATAAATGCATTTTAAGTCTTTTTCAAGTAATCTTTTATCTCCATATAATTTGAATATTTAAAATCATAGGAGACTAATTTAATTTCCCATACATTTGAAATAACTTAGTTAAGAAAATTGAAGAGCAACACACGTGTGTTTGAACCAGGAAGTCCTAATGAATTATATTTTTCATTAAAGTAACACTGTAAATAGAAGGCAGCCTGGAATCTAGCTGCTATATCTAAGAATGAATGGGGCTACTCTGAGGAAAAGAATTGGGGTTGAAACCATATTTAAAATATCACTAGTCATCATATGAAAAAAATATCACAAACCATCTGAATTTCAAACATAAATTTTTGAAAGCATCAGGGTAGTCTATCTTTGCATCTTGGTTCCTCTAGGAATAAATTAAATTTGTACTATGTCAGAAACCATCAAATGTGAACAATTCAACAGTATATATTATGACATACTAGTTAGATTCTTCTATTTCTCCCCAATTATCTCTTGCCCTTAATGTCTTTAGTATGTGACTCAATGGGTACTATTCAAATTGTTTCTTTCTTGTGCCCCTGGGAAGGAAGCAGCAGCTTCAAAGACAAAAATTTAACAGAGAAAAAATGTATTTTCAAAAATATACAGCCTAAAGCATATATCAGATATTGTATATTTGTGTATACACTGTTTCCAAAGATAACCCAGGTTGGCCACTCTGATAAATTGATTAATCAGAAATAAAACCAATAGTGTGCATAAATATTTAGTGCTTTAAAAAATTACGACCTGTAGACTTTTGTAATGATAACATTTAAAGTACATAGAAACATGGACTTTGGATTAAGTCATCTACACCAAGCAGAGATATGTCACCACCCGATCCAGGCCAGGGAATGAAAACAGAAACAGAAAAACAAGAAAGGCCAGGAGGCCACAAGGAAACATGCAGGAACTATTCAGTGATAAGCCAGGGGTCATGTGACCAAATATCCAGGTAGACAAGGAACCAATAATCTAAGATTTATTCTGGGGAAGGTTACTAATGCTAAAAACTTGTTTATTCATTGAATAATTATTTTACTTTTTAAATATATTTTTATTGATTTCACAGAGAAAGGTAGAGGGAGAGAGAGACATCAATGATGAAAGAGAATTATTGATCAGCTGCTTCCTGCACGTCCCCTACTGGTGATCAAGCCCGAAACCCAGGCAGGTGCCCTTGACTGGAATTGAACCTGGGACCTTTCAGTCTGCAGGCAGATGCTCTACCTACTGAGCCAAACCAGCTAGGGCAATAATTATTTCAATATATATTTACTGGGTTTCTATTTTATGCACTTAAGAAATATAAAAATATCAATAAAATATTAGTGTTCTCTATATATCTTTATATATGTACTAGAGGCCCAGTGCACAAAAATTTGTGCACTCGGGGGGGAAGGGGGTGTCCCTCAGCCCGGCCTGTGCCCTCTCGTAGTCTGGGACCCCTCGGGAGATAATGACCTGCTGGCTTAGGCCTGCTCTCGGGTGGCAGAGGGCAGGCCCAATCCCTAGGTGCAGCCCCTGGTCGGGCTCAGAGCAGGGCTGATTGGGGAGTTGGGGCGCCGCCCCCTGTCATGCACAAAGCAGGGCGTATCGGGAGGTTGCGATGCCACCCCTAGTCACGCTCAGGGTACGGCCGATTGGGGGGTTGGGGCACCGCCCCCTGTCACACTCAAGGCAGGGTCGATGGGGAGGTTGCG
>NW_005364412.1:20865-53032 GCF_000412655.1 Myotis brandtii | reverse complement strand
TTCTATAATCGAAACAATGTATAACTTCAGCTCTGAGATCCCGGCAGGCTGAAAGCTGGTTTCTGGGCTTTTGTTTAGCTTCTACATTTGCAACATAGTACATAGTTGCTTAGAGTTGCAACTCAGAGGCCGGCAAGTTAGGCGGGGAACGTTGGCGTCTGCAGTCACTGGAGCAAGTGAGCCTCCCTGCTTGCTTCCAGCTGCCTGGCTGCCGGCCGCCATCTTGGCTGACAGTTAATTTGCATAAGGATATGCTGATTAGCCAATGGGAAGGGTAGCGGTCGTACGCCAATTACCATGTTTCTCTTTTATTAGTTTAGATACACATAGATATATCTTGTGAATATATATGAGCATGCATATACATATTCTATATATATAAAAGGCTAATATGCAAAGTGTCCCCTCTGGAGTTCCACCGGGGGACCAGGAGTTCGATCACTCGCTATGACATGCACTGACCACCAGGGGGCGGTGTGGAACAAAGGAAGCCTCCAGCCGGAAGGCCCTCCTCGGCCCTGATGGGCCCTGATTGCCGGCCAGGCCTAGGGACCCTCTCCATGCATGAATTTTATGCACTGGGCCTCTAGTACATTTATATAGCAGTCCACATTAATGACATAAAAATATCTATTTAAAATGCATTTTTAACCTGGCTGGGTGGCTCAGTTTGTTGGAGCATCATCCCATCCACCAAAAGGTTGTAGGTTCGATTCAAAGTCAAGGCACATACTAAGGTTACAGGTTTGATTCCCGTTCAGGGCACATATGGGGGGCATTGATTGATATTTCTCTTTCTCTCTCCCTTCCTTTCTCTTAAAAATCAATAAAAAACATCATTGCATAAATATATATGCAAATGCACACATAGATTTGAGAGATGAATTCTATGTTTTAGACTTGATCAATGGGAAAATGGTGGTGCTATTTTTTATGATGGGGAAGAATAAGAAAGAGTTTAAGTTTGGTCACATTAAAGCTGAGATTTCCTTTACATATACTTATTTACATATCAAGTAGGCAGTGGGATAAACAAAGCTAGTGTTTAGCGGAGAGGCTGAGGATATGAAAATCTGGGAGTTATCTGCATACAGATAGTATATAAAACCCAAGGCCTAGAGCAGATAACTAAATAGAAAAGAGAAGGTGCCTTGGACAACATTTAGCGGAAAGCTAGGGTATGAAGACCTAGAAAAATAGATTGGAAAGTAGCCAGTGAGTCAAAGGAAAAGCAGGTCATTGTAATCTTATGGAAGTCTGTGCTGAGGTCAAGGAAGATGAGGATATAAATGTTACCATCTCATTTATCACTGAGGTTATTGGTGATATTTATTCATCCCATATACTTTTTCTGAGCTCATATTTTCCTGACATTGAGCATGTACATAATAAATGATCATTAAATATTTGTGGAACAGGTAGAAGGAAAAAAGGAAGAAAAGGAAGTAGGGAGAAAGGGAAAGAAGGAAGGAGAGAAAGGGAGAAAGGAGCAAAATAAGGAAGAGGTGGCTGAATAAAAAACAAGCCATCATAGTAAATTATACCTTCTTCTTGCCTAGACAAAAAATGGCATTTGATTTTATGAGATGTTTGGTTAGGGCCGTGGTCGGCAAACTGCAGCTCACGAGCCACATGTGGCTCTTTGGCCCCTTGACTGTGGCTCTTCCTAAGCCTTAGGAGTACCCTAATTAAGTTAATAACAATGTGCCTACCTATATAGTTTAAGTTTAAAAAATTTGGCTCTCAAAATAAATTTCAATCGTCGTACTGTTGATATTTGGCTCTGTTGACTAGTGAGTTTGCCGACCACTGGGTTCGGGAATGAAATCACAGGCTCATGGGCAGCAGACATAGGGTCAGGGCTCTAAGCAGCAGAATTAAGGAATCTCAGTTTACCAGCAGCACATCAGTGCTTTAACTTTATGAACTATACATAATGGTGGAGTTGTATACTGATCTCCTATAAATAGTCAGAGGTCCAGGAAAAAAAGTGGCCGTCTGCAGACTGGGTTGCAGAAGACCTCCTTCCTTCGCCACTGGGACCGGGAGTTACTTCATTCATTTGTCTCTTTTCACGGAAATGACTCCTTGGCAGGATGCCCAGCCTTGCATGCCTGGAGCAAGTTTAGCATGGACCTTTCTCCCGCTTTCTCTCGAACTCTATTCAGGTGGCTACAGTTTGGGATTGGCCGTTATTTTAAAGAAATTAGGAAATAAACAGAGACTGAGCAGGTGCTTTGACACTTAAGACAAACTGCCTTCAAAATGCTAATTGACACCTACCTGGCAAAGAACAAGATAATTCAGTTTCTCCACTTATGCAATTGTGAATCTTTTGGTCATTGCAGTGCAAAACAGCGAGACAGCAGACATCTGTTGGGTACTAGTTATTAAATTCTCTTAATGCTTCCATGTCATTCTATCTTAATTATTTTGCTTTTCAATTACAGTTGACATTCAGTATTATTTTAGTTTCAGGTATACAGTATAGTGGTTAGATATTTATATAACTTACAAAGTGATCCCCCTTGATCTTTCCAGTATCCAAGTAGCACCTTATAATTATTGCAATATTATTGACTATATTCTTTATGCGGTACGTTACATCTCCGTAACTATTCTGTAACTATCAATTTGAACTTCTTAATCCCTTCACCTTTTTCTCTGTGAGTTTCCTTCTGTTTTGTTTGTTTGTTTATTTTTTTAGATTCCACATATGAGTGAAATCATATGGTATTGGTACTTCTATATCTGACATAAAATAGAATGGAATTTTACCATTTGTGAGAACATGGGTGGACCTAGAGGTTATTATGCCTAACTGAAATTTCTACTTTTATTTGGATGTTTCTTTGGCACAAGTATAGTATTTCAGTTAATTTGGTCTGGTAGTGGCATACCCCTCCCCAGCCCCTGCTGGACAGCTTCCCCTGTACCTGCAGATAGACTAACTAGAACAAGTGCATATGCCAGCAACTTTGATTTCCTTTGACTCAGTCCTTTGTTGTTAGTTATTGGGGGAGGTTACGGAACCCTGTGAGAGTCTGCATAATCTATGGATTTCTTCCCTAAAAAAGGCAGATGCATCCCAAATTTTACCATTTGAGGGAGTTTATCAACCCCATGTATAGACAGAGCAACTCAGAAATT
The DNA here is from genome assembly GCF_000412655.1 of Myotis brandtii. Taxonomy (NCBI): domain Eukaryota; kingdom Metazoa; phylum Chordata; class Mammalia; order Chiroptera; family Vespertilionidae; genus Myotis; species Myotis brandtii. The sequence goes on along the minus strand of NW_005364412.1, from coordinate 49,882 downwards.
CTGACAGTATGGACAAGACAACCTGGCATGAGAACACCATGGACCTGAGAAGACTACTGAAAACGTGGCTTCCTTGGCCATGCGAAATCAAAATTTCTGTTTGTTAAAGGTTTGAAACCTCGTGATAACACACCCTGCCTGAGTAATCCTGCCCCAGAGATACATGGGCCCCAGATTAAAAGGACTTTGTTAGCTGTACCCTCTCTAAGAAGTCCTGCTCTTAAACAATAAAACTACTCTTTTACTTAATTCTTTTTCCTCCCCTCTTCACGCTCTTCTTCTCCAGTCACTATTCTCCACTCCTTATACACACACACTAAAATGAACATTTACATGGGCGCTCCTGTGCACACCGCCCCCTAGTGGCTACCACGATCACAACAGCTTCAAGCTTTCTTCATCAAATAAATCAAGCACTGGTTGAAGCACTGAAAATGTAATCATCTTTTAAATCTTGGTTCTTTCCTTCCTAATTAATACTAGAAAACAGTCACTGCTTTGGCCATCTCTCCCTTCTGACAGGCTTAGGAAGATAAATAAGACTCATCCCAGGAACTTGGTTCTGAACCTGTAGCACAGGCTGTGTCTAACACAACATTGCCTCAGAATGTGAACTTTCTAGCACAAAGCCTCTATTTTGCCATGACTGATACAAACTTTTAGACACATCTTTTTTTCTAACACCCCTTCTCAGTCTTAAGCAGTTGCTTAAAATATGGTTTTTCCTTAGAAGCAATTAAAGGTGGATTGTGTTCCAAAAATCAATTTGAAAGTCCTTTGTTTTAAACTTGGAGCACATCATAGTAATCGTGCATAAATTATGGCATGCCATCTCAACTTTGAAGGCCTCTTTCACCCGTCACAGTGGGAATAACATTATTTCTTTATTCTGAGAAAAGGGACCATGTGTTATAGATATGGTGACCATTTCTGCATTTTTCTTGGTTTGTCCCCCTATTAAAACATTGTCTTTATAAACCATTAGAATATAAAGGAAGTTTTTGACATCTTTCTGACTGCCTCTTACATTCAAAGATGGTAGAAAAAAATCAATTAATTAATAGGGGCTGTTTATAAATTTGATGTTCACAAGTCAGGATATGCTACACCAGAGAGAAGAAAACAAGTTAGCTTTTTTTTTTAAGTGTTGTATTTTATTTGTTATCAGAAGGAGTTATCTGAGCTATTAAAGAAATAGGTAGTCAAAGGTAATGCTCACTCACTCAGACGGAGAAGCCCTGAGCAGATAAGTAGATTAACTGTGAATTAGTCTGGAGGCAGCTCATTTGAAAACCCCTTCAGCCATTTATTACCACACAAAGGTTGTGAGCTTTGGGCAGCAGAAGAAATGGTTTAGCATCAAGAAAGGCGAAGTAGAATCATCTGAGTTCAAAGCAAATAGCAGAGAAAAATTTTAAAGGATTAATGAACCTATTCTAAACAGCAAGTAACTCCAAGCTTGTATAGCCTAGACGGGAAGTTTTGCCACTACAAGGGAGAAACACAGAGCAAATTGTAATTTGGAATTAGAAGGCAATTACCTAGTACATCAGGGTTTGGTGTTTTAAAATTTTTTCTAGTTTTAGCTTAAAATTAAATCTGAAGTTTAGGCTATAAAAAAGCCTGAGAGATCATGTTGTCATGTGTTAAGAAGTAATTAATTACACACCATCGTCTACATTAGTGAGTATGCAATGTGTTGCCTAATGTAAAAAATTCACAACTCCTTCCTTGTCTCTTTCATCTTAAAGAATTTATGTCCACCCCAGATCTTTACTATGAACTCTAGACTTTAAATAAGTGTTGCAAACTTAAAATGTCAGAAGTTGGTCTCCTGATCTTCACCCCCCAAATCTGCTCCTGCTGCAGTCGTTCCCTTCTTGGTTAATGGCAATTCTTTTCCTGTAGTAGCCTAAGCCCAAACCCGTGGAGCCATCTCCAAATCCCCACCTTACCTTCTGTCCATCAGGAAATTCTGATGACTCTTTCTTTAAATATACCCACTTCTGCCTCTACCTGCATCTCCCGATCTCAGCACCATTATCTATTTCCTGGAAGATTGCTGTAGCCTCGTAACCGGTCTTCCTGTGTGTGGGGTTGTTACCACTTCTGGAGCTTCCCCCAGGGTAATTGAAAACTGGCCCCCATACAGGTACCGTAGGGAGAGACCAAGGAAAAGGCAGACCACTCCAAGTGGTAGGTGGCAGGTTTAATAAGCAAGGAAACTTCTGAGGCTGGTCTTGAGCATCCACAAGAGCTGTAAGAGTAGATCTAGGCATTGACTCACCAGAATCTTGAGAGTTTATATATAGGGGCCCTAACGGGGGTCAGTCACGCACCAAGTCCAGACAGTCTCAACACCACATTTTTATCTCAAGGCTGCATCCTTGGAGCAGCTTCTGGGCAGCGAAGGCAAGCAGAACACACATTTCAAAGCACAGGGGAGGAAGTGGGGACCCTCCAGTTGCCTGGGTCCAGCTCTGTGGTTCAGCCAGTCAGTCACGCCTTCTTGATAACTTTCCTCAACACCGTGTCTACTGTTGACCTGTTCATTTTATTCTCAACAAAGCAGCAAGAGAGATCCTGTTAAACATATGTGAGATCATGTCATTCCCCTGCTTCAAACCTCCAATAACTTCATATCTCACTCCAAGTAAAAGGAAAAGAAAAATCTCAATAGTGTGTAAAGCCCAGAGGGTTTATTAGATTTTATTAGTCACTTCTCAGACCTCATCTGCTGCTATACTTCTCCCTGCTCACTCTCTCCAGCACCCTGGCCTTTGCTGTTTGTCCAACATGCCAGGGATGCTCTTACATCAGGGCCTTTGCACCTGTATTTCCTGGGCCTGGAACTCTTTTCTCCCTAGACAGCATCTGGCTACTTCTCTGATCTTTTAAAATATTTACTCATGTAAATCTTCCTGGACCACCCTATATAAAAGTATAGTTCCATACCTCCCGACCACCCCCAACACTCCCCATGCACTGTCCATGCTCTATTTTTCTCCACAAAGCCTATCTCTATATCACCTGTTATATATTGTTCTTGTTGATTTTGTTCATTGTCTGGTTCATCTAGGACATAACCTTCATTGGAACTGAAAAGTTCGGGGTTGGGCTGGGATCACACAGAATGGACTCAAGGCTCAGTGGAATCGAAGTGATATTTATTCCAGGCACCTGGGTGCAGGTGGTCTGACTCAAAAAAGAGTCAGAATTGGGTGAATTGGGGGGAGCAGGCTTTTATGCTCAGGGAGAGCTGCAGATGGGGCTTCGCTGGACCCAGGTATCAGGACTGTGCCCCGTCAGGTGGTCTGACTCAAAAAAGAGTCAGAATTGGGTGAATTGGGGGGAGCAGGCTTTTATGCTCAGGGAGAGCTGCCGATGGGGCTTCGGCTGGACCCAGGTATCAGGACCGTGCCCCGTACTAGTTTTATGGCCTTGTCCTTTGTCCTTCTGCTGGCGCCAGACGTCCTTTCTCGGGGGGCTGTGCAGGGGTGATGGTCTTCAGGAATTTCTCTAAAATAACCACTCAAGGGGAGCATGTTTGTGCAAGGCTTAGGCTAACAGAGCAAGCTTTCCCTTTGACATTTGTTAGATTTTGTAAGGCTCAAGCCTTGTGTTCTCCAGTTAACCCTTTCAGGAACAAGAGATTATCTTTCCTCTTTTTATCACAGATGAGTCCCCAGCGCCTGGAGCAGGCCTTCAAAAGTATTTGCTAAATGAAGTACTTCTCCTATTTATGATTGCAATTACCTGCGCAGACACTGGAACAGTAGCTCTACTTGTATCTCATATTACCACAGAGTAAGATAAGAGATTCTATGGGACTTGCTCTCCGTATTATAGGAGCCCTTTTCATTTGAAGAAAATCAGTTTGCATAGAAGTCTCACTCTTTCCAGACTTCTCCAATCCCTCTATTAGATGAGGGCAAAGCAAATGCAGAGATCAGAAAGGATGTGAATGACCCTGGAAGGGCAGGTAAACAAGAGTCCCTCTCTGACCTAGGGTCTCAGGTGCAGTAAAGTCATTTTTATCCCCTTTTCCCTCTAGAAGCACAACAGAAACCTGAGCCTACATGTTTGTGTGGGTCCCACTGATCAACCTAAAGATAGAACCTGATACCCAGAGGCTGCTTGGAAGGAAGGAGATACGTTTGAAAACCCTGGGGGGGGGGTTGTGAATGGGTATCAGATGTGCTTCTCTCAAAAGTCAAATCACACAATGAGGTCAAGAAGGCAAGGACATGATGCTGGATCCAGAATAGTATGATGGGCCAGGAATCAGAGGGAGAAAATGGGTTCGGGCCAGATAAATGGAGGATGGAAGAAGATAGGTGGGTAAGGACAACTCCCAAAGAATCTCACACTTGTGATGAAGTCTCTGTTCTGATTTTACCACGTCCACCTAGATCAGGTAATGTAGTGATCAAAACGTGGGCTTCCCAAGGCAGATAGCCTTTTCTCCCCTGTATGTCTCAAAATATGGTCTTAGAAATGACTCATATACGGTACTTGTCAGACTATAAGATATAAAAGTGAAGATTCCTGCCCCCCTATTTAGAATAACTGATTCAGAACAATGTCTAAGAACTATTTTTAAAAGTCTTCCAGATAATTCCTGTAAACTATAAATCCATAGGAGTGTATTCAGCCATCAAAGCATCTGATGTGGCTAAAAACCATCTCTGAGAAGAAATAAATATGGGGAATTATATTATGGCAGTCCAATTTCCAAACTGCATTCTGACTTCCAATGAATGCTAATAGTGAGGAGTGGGTTGAAGACTCTGTTGGTGCAAAAGTTTGGTAAATACCATTATTTAGTGTTCCTCAGAGCCAATGACAACGTGTGCTGCTTGTCCTGTACGACGAAAGGGAAAAATAGGCAACGTTTTCCACACTATATTTTTACTATTATGCCCCTGAATCAGACAGAATTATGCAGAATGAGTTTTCTAGGAACATATTTGATTAACATTGTCCCAGTGTTGTGGCATTTGTAAGACAGAATTTATTACAATTGTAAAGACATCTGAGGATGTTACAAACATTTCGCATTGTACAGAACATGGAGAGCATTAAAATTTACATGGCAAGACACCCTTGCTCACCCTTTGTTGTTCGCACACTGGCAAATTCCGATTGAATGTGCTCTCACTACCAAATTCATTTACCTTTCAAAGAAGACTCAGAAGAGGGCAAAGCTTCGATCAGAGGAATAATTTATAAAAGATCCCTTCTTGAGGAAAGCAGCACCTAGCATGGGTGAGAGTTCAGAGTAGCTGGGCCTTCAAAGCATTCACCTGCTTCACCTCCCCATAAATCCAGCTCTGATCAGTCTCTCCAAGGTTCTGGAAAGAGGTTATTTAAAAAATCTCCTCCTGTCTTTCATCAGCCACCACGTCATTAGTATGGTCTCCAGAGAATGGAGAATGAGTACATGGATATTTGCCTCCTGTGTCAGACAAAGCAGCAGATGTTTTCTTGTGCTATGTGTAGAGGTACAGTTATTTTAGGCCTTTTCCATCTTGCTTTCTTCCTGAAAATTTAATTTCTCCTTTTGTAAGATATTTCCATATACTTTCTGAATTATGTCCCCAGTCTGTCTCTACCTTTCTCTGTCTCTCTGTTAGTGCCCCTCAACCCCCGCCCACCTCCCTCCTTCTCTCTCCCTCCTTCATTTAGGTTAAACCATGCTGTCAAGTTCAGTTTCAATGTAAGAATAGTGCAGCCTTAGGCAAAACAGTGACTAGTAGAAGTGGTAGAAGGAGTGTGGGCTCTAGTGTCAGACCAGATATGCCTCATATATCTCTTGTTGGCTAGAGAGTTACTTAAGAGCTATGGATACCGTAAAAGAGGGTGGTATCTAATTGGTGGGAGTATAGGGAGGATTATTGAAACAGCATCTGTGAAAGTGCCTGAAATTATCTTTTCTTTACCTTCTACCTCCTCTTTTCTCATTAATACTGCCAATAGGCGATATCTTCTTCTTGATTACCCTCCTGGGTCCCCCAGAACTTTCCCACATGGGTTCTTCATGGTAGCCCTTGCTGATTTCATTCTTTAGTCCAGGAACAGGGTGGCCAATAAATTTCCTCTAAAGCCACACCCTAAAAGGTTAGTAGTGGCTGCCTAGAGAGCTGTATTAAGAATAGAGAGGCGGAGTTAGAGCTCTAGAGGAGCATCATGATTGGTTGGTAATGTTGTCTTTCACATGAGAAGGACATTGCAACATATGAATTTGCCAATCCTACTCCAAACCTATTTCTCCTATTTTTTTCCCCCAAGTAATTTTTACTATGCTGACCCCACCTTCTTGGGCTCTTGCTGTGGCCTTCCAAAACAGCATATTTCTCCCTGAGTGCATTCCCAAGGAGATGCCAGTTTTGGCAGATGGTACCCTGTGTAAGTCCTTGCAGGGACACGTACACATTCGCAGGCTAGGTCTACATCTAATAGTGGGATTCCACGCAGTGGCCTTACAACAGTTGCCTGGGTCCCATTATCGAACTCCGGCCATGCTGCACGAAAGCCACCATAGACACTGAGTAAATGAAGGTGGGGCTGTATCCCAATGCAACTCCACTTACAAAACCACACAGTGAATGAGATCTCACCCACAATCACAGTTGCTGACCCTGCAGAAAAGCTACATTTCTGTGCACACCAGCTCACCCGTGATTCCGGTCGTTAGGATACAAGAATTGGCCCTGCTGCTGACACAAGAACATGCCTTATGTTCTGTGACCTCCAATAAACTGTACACAGGGCACGGCCCTTGCTGTCAGATGGAGGTAAAGGGAACAGGATAGAAAGGGGAAGCCAAGACCTGTTTCTGCCTTTGCCTAAGAATAACCCTAGAGATCATTATACTAATGCGAAACAGAGGGTAGAACTTATAAATGCTTTTCACACACATGTAGCTTTATATACACCCATACAATAGGTGCTTAAGAATTTGTTTGAAAATCCACAAAAGAGAAAACTTGACACTAATTAATAGGCCAGCTGCTCTAGCAAAGTACTGCTGAGTTCCCAGGGGACCCTCCTTATCGCTGAAGATACACCTGGCCACACAGCAAGCAAAAGAAAGTCCACCTGAGGGAGTCAGCACGTGGCAAGGAGGCCGCCAGTGGTGCTAAAACAGACTCTGTCCTACTTTCCAGTGCTTTTCTGACCTGGAAGTGCTGCCTGTGGTTTACAGAAAAGTCCTCTGTTGTTAGTTCTCTAATCCACAAGAAGCACCTGAAGACTGCTCCTTGCCCAAGGTCACATAATAAGTGGCAGGTCGGTGATGGGGACAGAAGACACAGATGTGAAGGCTAATATTATTATAGACTTTTAAGGCTGTGTTTACCTAAATTGTGCTGATAAACATACATTCTTGATTCTATTTTTTTTCTAATTTTTAAAAATGTTTTTATTGATTTGAGAGAGAGATGAAAAGGGAGAGAAAGAGAGAGAGAGAAAGAGAGAGAGAGAGGGAGAAACATCTATGTGAAGGGGAAACATCCATTGGTTGCCTACCATACGTATAGGGACTGACCAGGGACTGAACCCACAACTTGCATATATGCCCTGAGTGGGAATCAAACTGGTGACCTTTTGGTGCATAGTGTGATGCTCAACTAACTGAGCCATATCGGCAGGGCTTTTGTGTTTTTTTTTCTAATTTAATATACCAAAGAGTTATAGTTACAAATACCTGTTTAATAGGCACTGTCATAAATTACATTTTTACTAGTAAGGAAAAGAGAAAATAAAATGAGTAAGACATTGTAAAGCTAGGTTTCTGTGTATTTCAATAAGTAATTATTTAAGAGAAAATACTACATATCTGTTTTATGATATAAAAAAATGAGCTAAAATTGAATGCTTACACACACACAGTGCTCTCACTCTAAGAGATTCTATCACTGAGAGAAAATACTACATATCTGTTTTATGATATAAAAAATGAGCTAAAATTGAATGGTTCCACACACAGTGCTCCCGCTCTAAGAGATTCTATCACCATGATATAAATCCTTTTAAGTATCAACTTCCAATAACATACAGAGGATCTCTAAACAAGTGGTTCTAGCAGACACCAATTCCATGCCTTACACAAAAAATTAACACTTGCACTAAACTCCTATTTAGTTCATTTTAGTGGGCTTTATGATATCTTGAAAAACTGTATTATCCTTTGAATCTCAATTTATCGCCTTTCAAATCTATTTGGCAGATGTTAAAGGTGAAAACTGATATAGCTCAATGGAGCGTGGATTCAGAAAAATTGAAAATGGAGTGGGTATTATTTCCAACTTAGAAATAAGCTAATAGAAGTTATTTTGTTGCACTAGACTATTCCCTTGACTCCTCTCTCCCATTGGAAAGTTTCTTGGATTAGAAACCCTCCAGCTATCAATAATAATGTCTATGATATGCATTTGACTGGAATCAATTATATTGTAATCGCTAGAATAAAAACACGAGAATCCAGCTATGAAAAGAACTCATTTATAGAAGAAAATCCACAGTCCAAAGGAAACATAATTTTCAGTGTCAACTTTAACTTGCAAAGATGGAGAGCAAAATGTTCTCTGAACATTGAGAAGATAATTTCCTGTTATCACCAAAGGTTTGTGCGTGTTTCTTCTCGGGTTATCAAATCTTTTTTTCTGTAATGAATATTAATGCTTGTAGCACTTTAAAACCAAAACACCTCTGGTGTCTAAATTAACTGAGATTCTTTATCCATATTTAATATTTAGCAAGTTTTGCAGAAGCATCTATTGCCATTTGGGTATATATTTTGAAGGCATTCATTTATATGAAACATTTCATCCTCCAAGTTCAGTGAGACGGTAAGCTGTGGTTTCAAGTTTCCTCTCAAATATATGAAAGAGACCAGGCATTTGAGTATAATGTATACACTGTCTTCTCTGGATTTTAATTTAAGTTTTATCACAACACTGCGGGAGCTGCTAGTGTCTGCAGCTTGATGTTCCCCCATGGTTCATGCCCTGAAGTGTCAGGCAGATAGGCAACGCTGTGCCAGTCAGCTTCAGCCTCTTAAAGCTCAGGGAGGAAGGCAGAGAAAAAAGTGATGGGAGGTTGATAGTTGAGGATGATTTATAAGTAGGCTTCATAGCTCCCAGGAATTTGGGATCTGCCCAGAGGGCAGTAAAAGGAAGAAACATCTCCATTTGCATAGTTTCTTGTGTGACTTCCAAACACCTGGTGGGGATTGGGAGGTCTAAAAGAGATGATGCCCTTTTTAAAGAAGATGCATGAAAAAGCAAAGAGTAGGTGGTTGTCTATACAGTAATCAACTACTGGCTGTGTTGTCTATGACAAGTAATAGTGCATGAGTAAGACCTCCAAATCATCTACTACTGGGGCTGGAGCATCCTTGTCTATAAAGTGGGAATGCTACTGAAATTTACTTCATAGAGATTTTCTAAGAATGAGATGAAATGCCCAGCAGGGTGCCTGGTGCCTTGGTGTTCTGAATCCATTATCTTTTTATTGTTCCTATTCTTTTATTCCCACCAGAGTAAATCATAATATTTATTGGGCATTTAATATGTCTCAGGCACTATGGCAAGCTTTACACTCATCAGCATCTCAGCATCTGTAACCAACTCTATGAAGTAGGTGCTCCTTTAATTTCCACTTAGCAGAGGAAGAGGCTGAGACTCAGAGAGGAGCTTAAAGGTTGGTAATGGGTTGGAGATTTGGACATATATCTGGTAACCCAGAGGTTCCTGAAGCATCTGACTTTGGAAAACTAGAAGGTGTAAATTCTGATTCCGCGGGCAGTCCTGGGAGTGGCTGGGCTGCTGCGGAGTGAAACAGTGTTTAAAACATTGGCCAATTCCTTTTGTAAGCCCCATTTCAACAGCTAGTTATCCTCAGGGTTTTCTGGTCTGTTTCTATCCGTATGTGTATTGAAAGGTCCCATACTTTACAAAGATTGTCTGCAATTTTAACTAAATACATAGCACAGAAGGGAAATCTTATCAGAAGATAATAGAGGGAATCCTTCATGTTGAAGTAAGAAATGCACATTCTGTAGCTACATGCCCATATTTTCATAATAACATTTGCATTTATACAGCCTCTGAAATGTAAGGGATGCTTAGGACTTGGTAAATGCTACCTCAATCAAATCGGAATGCAGGAGGCTTGACAAGTGGATGAGTATTATGGCCCTAATTTTACAGGAAAGGTCACCAGGGTGAGGTCAGACCATATCTTAATTCATATTTGTGTAGGGAGTTTTAAGGAAAGATTGAAAATGGTATTCTTGAGTTTTAAATGATTGACTAGCATTTATGAAGTACAGGCTGCTGACACCAAGTTCAGGAATGAAGAGTGTATGTGATTTTGTTTTCTGTAAAAGCACAGAGACCCTGAGCAAGTGGCTACCGAGCCATCAATCAAGAAGTATTTATACTGGGTCTTTGGTGTTCTGAGCAGATTCTAAATATTTGTGCATTGTAATTTCCTCATCTGAAATATAGTAATAATAAAAAATCCTGCCTCATTGGGTTCTTTTAAGAATTAAGTGAAATAATCACGTGAAAGCATTTTGTAAATGTGAAAATATACAAACATCATATATTTTATTCAGAAAATTAAAACCTTTATTGGTAATGGGAATCCAAAGACTAGCATGTAGGTTATTTTACCCTCAATGATTTTATCTATCGAATAGAGAAGATTTGTATCTTACTTAAACAATTAAAATTCAGTGTGGAAGCTGCTACTATAGATTCATAGACAAGCACTTTGGTGCTGTAGAAATAAGAGTCACAATTAATTCAGGGCAAAGAGGCAATTTGTTAAAGAAGTTTCAGGAGAGGGGGTTATACTGAGCTTTCTCTGAAAGCTGTGGTGGAAATTTTTCAGGAAGAAAATATTCTAGGTAAGGACATCCTCGATGGAAGGACTGTGTGAGCATCAGTACAAAAGCATAACAAAGCACTGCTCTCCTGTGACTGATCAGTCAAAGGCATAGGAGGAACTGGGAGGAGGTGAGTTTAAAAAATAGGTTTGAAGGTTGTGTGAAGTCTTTTGGATGTAACACTTCAGAATTAGAGCTTTATCTTGAATACTATGTCATGGAATATTTTCAGCAGGGAAGCAACACATTTTTTTTTGGAAGTTAAGTAAGAGTAACAGTGATATTATCCTTGCCCTTACGATGTTTATCTTCAGACTGAGAAGGTCATATCTATGAGGAGGTCATATCCATATATACGTAGGCATGTTGGCTCCTTAACCAACTTCAGCATCAAGACCAGTTCCTGGGAGTTTCATCTGAAGCGTGCATAAATCGACAAAATCAGTTTACTGCTCAAGAGACCCATGAGGTCTTATCTGATGACCATAGTTTATGCTCATATCCCTTGTTCTCTGGTTTCTTACTGTACTTACATTCATTATCACTAAGTTGTTTTTATAGTTTTGTGTCTACTTTGTCTCCTTCACTAGACTAGAGATTCCTCTTTGGTGGAACCCTGATGTATAGTGTTTCTAGGATTGACACAAAACACTGGGTCACTAGGGAATATCTAAGAGGGTATTTTTCTTAAATTTTGTCTTTAATGTTTGGAAAATAATTTTTAAAATATGGGGGGTACCTTTATGTTTATCAAAAAGTTACAAAGATAATACAGAGATTTTCTGTATGCTCCTCAAGCAATTTCAGTCCCTAATGTCATGTTACCATCTTATGTTACCATGGTACATTTGCCAAAACTAAGAACCAACATGGTTACTATTAACTACACTCCATCCTGTTTTCCACCAGTTTTTTAGTCAATGCCCCTTTTTTCTTCCAAGATGAAATCCAGAATGATGTTTCTGTCCATAGTTTGAAGATAAGCATATAAACCTATGCCTTTGATCATCTTAATGACCACATTATAACAAAACCTGGGTGCCTGGTTTTTTGATGACCATGTTTGAATTTATAATCATGACAAATAATATCAATTTTATTGCCCCAGATTAATGAATAAAAGCCAGAAAGTTACTGAACAGAAAAATGAAGCATTATCACTAAGTCAACGCCAAATGACGTCACTGCCTTAACAATGCTCACACAGAAAATAAAACAGAGAATAGCAGTCAGAAAACATATTTCTTTATTAATTGTACAAGTTATCCAGCACTAACCATGTGCAGCATCTTACATCTATGTAGAGCAATTAACCAAGTAGACAAAGCATCTCTCACCACTCCTTCCCTTTCTTACCCCTTCCCCCCTCCTCTTTCCTCTCCTTCCTCTCCACTCAGCACTAACCATGTGCAGCATCTTACATCTATGTAGATATGTAGAGCAATTAACCAAATAGACAAAGCATCTCTCACCTCTCCTTCCCTTTCTTAATCCTTCCCCCCTCCTCTTTCCTCTCCTTCCTCTCCACTATTCTCTTATTCTCTCTCTCTCTCTCTCTCTCTCTCTCTCTCTCCCTGAACTTACATTACATAAGACATGACAGTATATGCATGTCAAAAAGCAAAAGAACCTTCCCTAGTAATATCTTCCATATTCTAGTTATAAATGGTGATTTTGCTTTCAAAAATAAATATCATTAATTATACTTAATTTTGTTGATTCTGATTTTATTGGATTTTCAACCTAATTTGCATTTAATTTTAAAATTTATTTTTATTTTATAGCTGTGTATTTATAGCTCTTTAAGCATTAGTAATTTACATCTGACTAATAGTATAAATTGACATAATTTTAATTAACTCAAATTGCATTGATTTTATTTTCTTAAAAAGGATCCTGAATTTGAAAAATAGTATTTAATGCAACATACATATTCCTCATGTGGCAAACCTGTAAGATTGCTAAAAATAATAGGAAATATAGAACAATTAGCAATTTTGTGGATTTCTATGTGGTTTTCCATTTTAAAGGCTACTATTTGGAGGGCTTCTGCTTTATCTGTTAATATAGAAGTTTGAAGAACATAACAAGACAGAAGATTACTTTGTCATAATTCCCAATTAGCCCCACAGGTCAACAGGCCATTGTAGGCATGACTTACATGAATTTACCCTAGACACAGTTGCTCCTCATAATGCCTTATAGTTGATTTGTAATCAGAAATCTGCTTTGGAGCACCTAGAACCAGATCCAAGAGAATCTATAATAATAAAAGCATAATATGCTAATTAGACTTGATGTCCTTCTGGACGAAGCCAGGGCTGAGAGGGAAGCCCCGGTCCTGGGTGCCTGCTGGTGGCCGGAGCAAAGCCGAGTCCTGGGTGCCAGAGGGAAGCCGGTGCCAGCAGCCGGGGGAAAGAAGGCCTACTCTTGCACGGATTTCATGCATCGGGCCTCTAGTTTGTTATAAGATCCAAATGTCCAATGGCATCAGGCTTAGGTAGCCTGACATACTCAATGCGTGAACATGCATCTACTGGCAGAAGTAGCAGGACTGCAGCCTGGGTGAAGGTGCCCTTCTACTAGAGGCAGTTTGGAAGGGCACCTGTACCCTTTGCCTCTGTGACACTCATTTTCCTCTTTCTACCACTGGCCAACCTATCCTCTCCTCACCCTTCTGATTGGCACATTTTGTCCTTAAGTACATTCATCCATTCAATAAGCTTCATTATACGACTACAAGTCGTCCTTTAACGATCTTTCATTGAAGCATTAATTTTATAGATTTATTGAGTACCTTTCACAGAGCAGAGACTGGACAAGGTGGGTAATAGATATGGTTCCTACTCTCATGGAGGTTATGGTCTCCTGGGAGAGGTACACAGGTATTCAGGAGATCAGCATACAGCACCATGTGTGTTGAGATGGGAGAACGGGATGCAATGAGACAAGCTAAGTTCAGAATAATAGACATGTTTCAGAGTCTTCTCTCTGTGCAAGGAAATATGAAAGCTCAGCAATAACTAGTGGGAGAAGTACATATGCTTATGTGGAGTGTGTGTGTGTGTGTGTGTGTGTGTGAGAGAGAGAGAGAGAGTGAGAGAGAGAGAGAGAGAGAGAAAGAAAGAGAGGTTTGGGAGGAATAAGGGACAGCAAGTGTAGAGCCTCATGAGTCAGTGACATTTTGTAAACTGAAAGCAAGAAGTTTCACATAGAGCTTTTCTGACCCATTATGTGTTGATTTCATAGTTTACTTCTCCATCTTCAAAAAGGAACATTTATCTTATTGTATTTACAATTAAAGCGGGGACAAAGGCTTATAAATCGGAGTGGGTTCTCTCTTTAGAAATGTCACAGCTCACACCAAGCAGCTGTTACCCTCTAAGCCAAACTCTACCGAGCAAGCAGCCTTCAGAATAGCTTAACAGGAACATGGTATGTGCATTTCTTTCCTTGTTCTGTAACCATGTGAAAGGCCAGCCTTGGTAAGCACTTACTTAGTGTGTTCGGCTTGATTTCTTAGCAAGTATTTATTTTATTGTCTTTTATTTTAAGTGAAAAGATCTCAACTTTTTAGAGTAGTACAGATTTCTTCAATTTGGCTATAATTTCCCTTAGCTTGGTATAAGAGAACTAATAAAATAATACAACATTAATAAATTTTATTATTTTATTAATAGAGCTTGCAGTAACCAGCCACTTCTAATACTCTGTCCATATTTTAGCCATTGAACAAGTAGGTGGATAGGGAAGTTAAAGTTTTCTGACTTTAAGTGAATAATTTGTAGCCCTAAAAGATCAGGAAATTGCCCGTAGCTAACCAAAATAAGACATACCAGGCACAGTACACATAGGTTCTTAATATATACATACTAAGCTGAATGAGTTAATTAAAAATATTTCCTCATTAATTATACACACAGTAAAACAGAAACATTCGATTATAATTCTGTGGTTAAAAGGCCTTGTGTCGGAGCACTTGTACAGCATTTGTGGATTGGGACTGAGAGCTCGCGGTTTCTCTGTAGAGAATATTCATCAGAAGTTCAAATAGATGGTGATCCGTCACCTTTGTGACAGCCCCTCCCTTGGCAATGCATTTCTCTTTGCCTGGTGGCAGATGAGTAGCTTGTCTTAGGGTCTCATAGTGTCTGTGTATAACCTAGAAAGATGCTCTAGCCCTTTAAGCCTCAATAAAGAGTTTTTTCTTTGGCTTTTCCCCCTCCTGTTATATCTCACTTTCCAATTTTTCACTCCCCTAGCGTTAAGCTCTCTGCCTCACAGTATCAAGTCCTGCATATGAGAGAGAAGATGACAGCTGTAATGCACTTTATGGAGAGTTATCTGCCAGTTTTTTTTTGGAACTGAAGGTGAGGAATGTGGGGAAAGTGAAGCAGCGATTTAGGCAGGATATGATTAGATGCTTAATTGTTGTTTTCTACTTCTAATTCACTTACAAGCTCCAGTAGCATCTCATTTTTATATATAAAAAAGGACACTTGAAATAGTTAAACTGTCTTTAAAACTATACTCAGCCCAACCAGTGTGACTCAATGGTTTAGCATCAACTTATGAACCAGGAGGTCATGGTTTGGTTCCCAGGCAGGGCACATCCCGGGTTGCTGGCTCAGTCCCCATTGGGAGGCATTCAGGAGGCAGAGAATCAATGATTCTCTTTCATCATTGATATTTCTGTTTCTCTCTCTCTCTCCTTTCCACTCTGAAATCAATAAAATATATTTTAAAAAATTACAAGCAAAGAACGTATTCTGTAGGGGAAACTGCCTCTGCTGAATTGGAGCCTTAAGAATACACAATTTTAAAACAGCCGAGCACCTAGAGCGGTGATGGCGAACCTTTTGAGCTCGGCGTGTCAGCATTTTGAAAAACCCTAATTTAACTCTGGTGCCGTGTCACATATAGAAATTTTTTGTTATTTGCAACCATAGTAAAACAAAGACTTATATTTTTGATATTTATTTTATATATTTAAATGTCATTTAACAAAGAAAAATCAACCAAAAAAATGAGTTCGCGTGTCACCTCTGACACGAGTGTCATAGGTTCGCCATCACTGACCTAGGGGCTAGGTCTCAGCCACAGTCAGAAAGAATAGTTTCAGCAAGTTTGTAGTTATGTAAGCTGGACTCCAGGAGATGGGCACCCATCCCCATGACTCCCATCCACAAACTTTGGAGAGATGAGCTGTGCCTGCATGGAAGCCATGGCCTCAGGCAAAAGCACATTTCAACCAGTGTTCCCGTCCTTAAAATGTATTTGTAGAAGATGACAAAGCAAGAGAATTCTGTGAACGGCAGAGAGAGAGAGAGAGAGAGAGAGAGAGAGGAAAGAAGCTGGAAGGAAGAGCTTCAGGGATAAGTAGATATAGATATAGATATATTTAGAAATTATGCAGAAAGACAATGAATTGAAGACAGGCCAAACCTTCTCAGCACTGTGTACTATTGGAGCTCCTTCCTCTCCTTCCTTTATCTTTCCCCCTTCCCTGAAGTTTGTCTTGAAAGCTCCTTTTTTTTTTATACGTAAAGTTATGGGTTTGATTTTGGATTCACTGTTCCATAGGATTAACGTGTTTTTAATCACAGAAATTTCCAACATGCAGGTTATGATCACCCCAGTGTTGAAACATTTGAAATAAAGATCAGGATGCTTCCTGCTTAGCAGGGTTCTTACGTGGACTTGTGAGATACTGTGTGGCAGTGAGTCCCTAAGTCCCTGGCGGACGCTCGAGCAGCTGCAGCTGCTGCAGAGACAGTGGATGCTGTTCTGACTGCATTTCAGCCAGGAGGGCTCCCCAGGACGCAGAGGTCCCTTTCTTGGTCACAGTTCGATGCTGGAATTGGGAGGGGAAATGAGAACGAATTAAGTGAGTGGCGAAAGCGCAATACCTGTTTGGACAGTATGCAAACCAGGCAGTCCCAGGTTTGGTGCTTTATCTTTCCAGTGTTCCCCGGAGCCCTCCCAGCTGCTCATTCTGTGAGTCCCCAACAACCACTCCCCACAGTTTGGTGGGGTTTCAGCCGAGGACCCTGCAGGTGCACCCTCCTCCCTGCTCAGGCGTGACACTAACCAAAACTTCTGGTTTCCAGGAGCAGGAATTTTAAGGTAGTTTTTATAAGGAATAAGAATGTTAATGAAGGACAGCCTAACAGTCTGCTTCCCTCTGCAAGTTTGCTTCATTCTCGCCGCGGCAGTCTGGGTTTTCCTGTTTCCTCGCAGTCTCTGCCCCCACCCTCTCTCCAGTTTCAAGTTGTACTTGATTTTGGTTTGCAGTGGTGATTATGGCCCTGCTTGTACAAGAACTTTCAACTTATCACAGAGCTACCACCAGTGCTGCCTTCATAACCAAAACCAAATATTTGGAAGGCAAAGCTGATTGGCCCATCTTAGACTCCTGGTCCAGAAGCTGCTGTGGAATGGAGGCGATGCTACCTGCAGTCATCTGTGGTAGAGAGTAAGGCCCCCCAGAGAATCCTAATCCCCACAATTTCTGAATATGTTATCTTACAGAGAAATAGTTCTCAGATTTCATTAAAATAAGGATCTTGAAATACAAAGATTACCCTGGATCCAGGTTGGCTCAATGTGCTCACCAGGGTGCTTATAAAGCCAGGAGGATGCAAGAGAGTCAGAGACAGGGAAGGAGATGTGAAGATGGGAGCAGCGTATGGAGGGATGTGGGGCCATGAGCCAAGCAATGCAGGCAGCCTCTTGGAGCAGGAAAGGCCAAGGAATCAGATCCTCCCCGAGAGCCTTCGGACGTAATGTTGCTCGGAGACCCATTGTAGACTTTGATATCCAGAACTGCAAGAGAATAAATTTGCATGGTTTTTAAGCCACTAAATTTGTGATAATGTGTTACTGCAGCCAGAGGAAACTAATGCACCATCCCTTCCAGAAGGAGAGGCAGTTGCTAAAGGAGGTTACTGCCACCACCGCCCATAATCTTAGATCTCAGAGAAATAAAAAGCAGCTTCCCAAAGTTGAAGGACCTCTTGCCTTCCATTTTCTAGCTCTTTTCTGCCTGAGTAGGCTGACTGAATCGCCATTAGGTTCCCTTTATGTACATGTCAGTAGAAGCTATCTTTGTTTCCTGGAGGTAATTAAAATAACTATTTCACGGGAACTTTTGTGAGTATTAATTTAGTATGTAAAGTCACTTATCACAATGTCTGGCACGGAGTAAATGCCAATTATCAGGAATCCTAGCAATAAGATGTGAAATCTTGATGGCTGTCACTGAAACAAGTGACTAGACGGAATGAAGTCCAAAGGCCGTATGCTGGTTGCACACCTCCAGGGATCAAATATTTTCCTACGTGTCACTCATGTACACTTCTCCCCAGCAGGGCAGGATGTATCATTCCCATTCTATATATGAGCAAACTGAATCTCAGAGAATGTAAATAATTTGCCCCAAAGTGGGAGTGTCAGAGCTACAATTCAAATGTAGGTCATTTGGCTTTAACAGTTTGCCTCTTTCTAGGTCAGCGGTTCTTAACCTGTGGGTCACGACCCCTTTGGCGGTCGAACGATCCTTTCACAGGGGTCGCCTAAGACCATCCTGCATATCAGATATTTACATTATGATTCATAACAGTGGCAAAATTACAGTTATGAAGTAGCAAAGAAAATAATTTTATGGTTGGGTCACAACATGAGGAACTGCATGTATTTAAAGGGCCAGAAGGTTGAGAACCACTGTTGTAAGTCATTGTTGCAGACTCTCTCAGTGCAATGAGCCATGAGTCTCTAGAGCACGGCTCCCATTTCTAACGCCTGGCGCTTCAAAAGGTGTTAATGGATATGGAATGCTGGCAAACACTTGAGCATGAAAGCACAGGGTGTGTGAATAATGTCAAAGATTCAGTGAGTATGAATATTGCTACGGACTGAGTTGTGTCCCCCTCAAATTCATATGCTGAGGCCCCAACTTCTGGTGAGACTATATTTAGATATAGGGCCTGTGAGGAGTTGAGAAAGGTTAACTGAGGTCAGAATGGCACACGCCCTACATTTTATGCTGAAAGCTTCACCATAATACCAGCCCTAATCTGATAGGGCTGGTGCCATTATAAGAGGAAGAGAACTAACCGCTACAGTGGTTTACATTTTGTGATTTCCTTCCCCCTTCCCAGCCAAATGGTAATTCCAAAATTAACTTGTTAAAAGGAATATTTTTATTCAAGTAATAAAAAGACATTCTATAAGTACTGAATATATATAACATACTGTGCTAGGTCCTAGGTTTGCAGAGATATATGAGACACTGTTTTCCATTAAAGATATGTTTTCTTTTTTTTCCAACCACAGTTTACATTGAATATCATTCCGGCCAGTTTCAGATGTACAGCACAGTGGCTGGATAACCATGCATGCTACAAAGTGGACCCCTGCTGCCCCAAGCACCTGCCTGGCCCTATACCCCATTATCTCGCCATTTCTGACTTTATGCTCCATTATTTCTTTTTTACAAAGAGGAAGAGACACCAGAGTTCTCTCTCTGCCACATGAGAGCACAGCAGGAAGGCAGCACATCACAAGCCAGGAGGACAGCTCTCACCAAAAACTAAACTGTCCTGCACCCGGTTCCTAAACTCCCCAGCCTCCAGAACTGGGAGAAAGTATATTTCTGTTGTGTAAGTCTACCAATCAATGGCATTTCCCTATGGCCGCTCAAGCAGACTAAGGCATATGTACAATACTGGTACAGTTAGTGATTCCGTGTTTGTTTGTTTTTTTCAACTCCTGGTATTTCAGTGTGTGTCCCTACAGATATGAAACACCATTGTTTGTTTCCTGTCTAATATAGATGCATTCATTCCACCAACATTTTTTGAGAGTAGATCCTGTATCTCATAATGGAGATGCAAAACCAGGAAAGACAGCTCACAGGTATTATGGTGGAGCTTTCAGCATAAAATATGTGTGTGTGTGTGTGTGTGTGTGTGTGTGCTTATGTGTGAGTTCATGCATTTCCCTGTGTGAGATGCATGAGCAAGACATGAAGAAAAGAAAGAAAAAAGGGTGGTGAAATTGGCTGAAATAAATAGCATTGTAGATTGAACTGAATACAATCATCTCTGTTTACTTCAGTCTTAAGAAAAACCAGAATGCTCTTGGGTAAAGCCAAGGGAAAGAAAGGAGCAGGGCTTTAGAGAAGTGCTAAGAAGGCAGAAACGTGAAGATGCCTTCTGCTCTTCCAGACAATCCCCTCCTTGCACTCGCACCTGATATCTTAGCTGGCTCCTGCAAGCTGCTTCCCCATTCTGGTGCTCCACGTGGTCGCTGCACAGAACCAGGGCCCCTCAGTTCTGCTGTTTAGACTGGAAGCCCATGTCTGAACAGTGATAACCTCAGGAACGAGGCAGATTTGTGGGAGCCGTAAGGAGAACAGATGGAAAGGTTCAGCTCTGGAATTTTCCTAGGAGTGAATCTTAACTTTGCAAATAACATGCTGGACCACTGGGAGGCATTAAAGCAGCGGTTCTCAACCTGTGGGTCGTGACCCCTTTGGCGGTCGAATGACCCTTTCACAGGGGTCACCTAATACCATCCTGCATATCAGATATTTACATTACGATTCATAAAGGTAGCAACATTACAGTTATGCAGTAGCAACAAAAATAATTTTATGGTTGGGTCACAACATGAGGAACTGTATTTAAAGGGCCAGAAGATTGAGAACCACTGGCCTAGAGAAACATAAGGAATAGTTACCAAAGAGGCTGAAAGGATGTAAGCTTCCCCACGTGTAGGGTAGGAGGTGAGGACTATTCTCAATGTAATTGTTTGCAAACGTGGCTTTCTATTAGAATCACCAGAGATGCTTTTTAATCCAGAGGATGCCCATTTGAGCAGCATTTGCTTCAGTCATAATGGAATAAGCAAGAACTACATTTACTCTGTCACATAAGCAACTGAATAACTGGACAAATACAGAAAACTGTTTTTAAAAACAAGGAGATAGCAATTAGAGAAAGACTGCATGTATTCCCTTAAAGAAGGAAAACAAGGGAGATGTGTTTAATGATCACCCAGAATTTATGCTTAGAGGAATTTTACAGATCACAATGCAGAAATGTGGATCTCTAGCAGAGCATGGGGTCTTCAGATCTTAAAAAGTTGGGTAGATGGGAATCATATGTTGGAAAGCTGAGGTGCCTAGAATTTGCATCACAAAGGAGCGACAAACACTGAGAAAAAGCTCCAGGAATCTACATATACATGGTCTCAAGTCTCTTCCTTAATGAGAAACCAGGTACACACAGCTTGGCATTTCACAGGCTAGGAAAAAACACAACTAGGAAGCGTTAACAGTTTCCAGAATCACAAAGAATTTGGAGCAGTTTGAGTTCTGGATGGACACAGATGAGAGTCCTCATTGACCATCTTTGGCATTCAGTGCAGACCCCAAAGAGTCCCACCTGAGTAGGTAATTAAACGAGCACTGAGCAGTGGTAATAGGAGAAGCAGCAGTTGTTCTTAATTTAGACAGGACTTGCTAGAGTCCAAAAGCCCATTTTTACTGCAAGATACAGGACCCAACTTTAAAATTTGGGAGAAAAACATATTATTGATAATACTATTGATTAAAGAAGATCTCATTACATATTTGTGCAGGGTCAATTTTTATAGTCCTGGAAGGTGACACTTCTAATTAAACGAGCACTGAGCAGTGGTAATAGGAGAAGCAGCAGTTGTTCTTAATTTAGACAGGACTTGCTAGAGTCCAAAAGCCCATTTTTACTGCAAGATACAAGGACCCAACTTTAAAATTTGGGAGAAAAAAATATTATTGATAATACTATTGATTGAAGTAGATCTCATTACATATTTGTGCAGGGTTAACTTTTACAGTCCTGGAAGGTGACACTTTTTCCATTTTTCCTAATTAAAAAAAAATCATCTTCAACATTCAATTTGAATATGCTCTTTGCTGCTTTCTGCCCCATCTCAACAAATTATCATATTCTTCCTCTACAGTTTGTCATAAACGCCATCAAGTCTTCCTGAACAACCATCCTTCCACTGAACTATTTTAGGTGAATGTTCCATGTCTTTGAAACCTCCGTGAGTGCATATGAAAGTGTTTTAGCATCGTGAGGTAGTAGCTGCTCACCGTAATCACATTTCTTAATTACTGCAAGACCATTACTGCACTAAGCACACGTGCTCCTTGTCTCATTTACGCTTAATAAGAAACACATGGGATGGGCACGCTTCTTAATCCTCCTCTCTCCACTGAGGAAACTGAGGCTTAGAGGGCTGGGGAGCAGCACAGTCACCAGTTCAACAGGAGCATTTTGGCTCCAGAAAACAACTTGTTCACCTCCAGCATGGATAGAGGGTGAGTACATATTTAGACTCTTCTTTATCAGAAGCTCCTTGTAGAGAAAAACTGTGTGTTTCCATCGTTGTATGCCTTGCAGCTAGCACAGTGTTTTGTCTGCGGTTGGTTAGGGTCGGACATCTGTTGAATGTAAGAATGTTTGCACGCATGGCAATTGTAAGCGTCTTTTGAAAGGTGATGCTCTCATGAGTCCTCCCTAGGTACAAGTGATGTCTACGGGTAGGAGGTATGTTATTGATGTGTTCAGTGGTCTTGTGTTTGGTAAATAACAGTTTTGTTGAATTGCTTTTGATATTTTTTTAGATAATCTATTTGTGTTCCCATTGTGCTAGGATTTTGAAGCAAAATATACATTTTGACACATAAAATAGGTCATGTTCTCAGAGCTGGAAAATTTAGTGATCAATATTCTAATCATTAAGTATGAAACTCCTTTTGTAGAGTAAAATTTGGTCAATTGAGAGAGAAAAGTAACGAAAGCCATTGAAAGGAAGCGTTCCTCAGCTTCTCTAGAGGGAAAAAAGGCCAGTTCAAAGGGAGTAAAGAAAAAAAGAAAAACAATTACAGGCAAAAGCATAAGCTTTAAAGTCTCCATGAATTTTTTTTTTTGAGAATTCATTTTCTTGCATTTATTTTTCCTTCCTTTACAGCAGCTAAAAATGAATAGGAAGGGCATGGTAATCATGAAACTGAGATTGCAATTTTTTTCAGTAAAGCTACCATTTGGCTTGAAAAGAGAAAACCAGGCATCTTTTGAGTAAAACCTGGGAAGGAGAAGTGGAAAGAGAGTGATGAATTATCCCCAATCCTTTTTGTACCTCGGGCGCTGGATCTCCCCAGCATATCCTAGAGCAGTGGTTCTCAACCTTCTGGCCCTTTAAATACAGTTCCTCATGTTGTGACCCAACCATAAAATTATTTTCATTGCTACTTCATAACTGTAATGTTGCTACTGTTATGAATCATAATGTAAATATCTGATATGCAGGATGGTCTTAGGCGACCCCTGTGAAAGGGTCATTCGACCACCAAAGGGGTCGTGACCCACAGGTTGAGAACCGCTGTCCTAGAGACTCTACAGAGAAGCTCAGCAAAAGAACCCACTTTACTGTGCCATTAACAAAGCTTTAGGAGGGAAGACACCGCTTAACCACTACCGATCCGCTTGTGGTTTGAACAAATGTTGTACAATGAGCCATAAAAAAGATTATTTGTAGAGAAAGTGTAAAGTTTAGGACTCTGCACTTGTCCTTATTTTAGAAATCTGGGTTTGCACTTAAAGTGTCTGTGTCAAAATTAGAACCACTAACAATGAAAAATTAAGAGACCAGTATGTTTAGTTGTCGGTGTTGGAGATGAGCTGGGAAGGGCCCAGCCTGGGAGTTGCCCAGAGATGAGGTCGTTGCTCAGAGATGAGGTCTTTGTTTCACTGCTTCAACCACTAACAATGAAAAATTAAGAGACCAGTATGTTTAGTTGTCGGTGTTGGAGATGAGCTGGGAAGGGCCCAGCCTGGGAGTTGCCCAGAGATGAGGTCGTTGTTTCACTGCGTCAGAGAGCCCAAGGGACTCCAGGTAAAGCTTGTACAGGGGCCTGGTGGGGGCCATACCCACATTGAAAAGCCAGAATTGTTAGTGGAGGAGAAATATCCAGATTCTATTGATGTCTCCTTTGCAAAGCCTCTCAAATCAAGAAGTAACTAAGTGTTTTTGTCTGGAATAGTTATAAGACTTTTTTTTATTTTGCCTCTGGTTTCTTGCTCCTCTTATTGGCCTTTCACATTTCTGCCAGAGTTGTTTTCTAAAAGACAGATATGAATATAACCTTCTCTAGTCCCAAGGGACTCCAGGTAAAGCTTGTACAGGGGCCTGGCGGGGGCCATACCCACGTTGAAAAGCCAGAATTGTCAGTGGAGGATAAATATACAGATTCTATTGATGTCTCCTTTTCAAAGCCTCTCGAATCAAGAAGTAACAGACAATGTTATTCATGTGTTTTTGTCTGGAATAGTTATAAGACTTTTTTTTTTTTGCCTCTGGTTTCTTGCTACTCTTATTGGCCTTTCACATTTCTGCCAGAGTTTTCTGAAAGACAGATATGAATATAACCTTCTCTAGGTTTAAAATTTCTACTTCATTTCAACCTGTTACTTAAGAATGTTTCAGTGCTTGGATTCCTATAAGCCGTTACCCTACTTCATTCTCACCAGAGTTTAATAGCACACTCAAAAAGTCAAGCTCTGCCCTCGCTGGTATTGCTCAGTGGATAGAGCGTTGGTCTTTGGACCAAAGGGTACTGAGTTTGATTCCAGTCAAGGTTACAGGTGCCTCCTCAGCCCCGGCCCTGGTCAGGGCTCTTGAAGGAGGCATCCAATCTCACGTTAATGTGTCTCTCTGTCTTTCCCTATCTCTTCCACGCTCCCCAAAAATAAATGGAAAAATATCCTCAGGTGTGACAAAGGGTACTGAGTTTGATTCCAGTCAAGGTTACAGGCGGCTCCTCAGCCCTGGCCCTGGTCAGGGCTCTTGAAGGAGGCAACCAATCTCACGTTAATGTTTCTCTCTGTCTTTCCCTATCTCTTCCACGCTCCCCCAAAATAAATGGAAAAATATCCTCAGGTGAGGATTAACAACAACAAGAAACAGGCTCTCATCTATCCATGTCAGTTTTCACTGAGCTATACCGTATTTTTGTTGTGCTAACCTGCAGGAACAATTGTATCTAAGTTAAGTCCCATGTAGGCAACAGCCTCTATGGTCACATACTGGGATCCTAGAACCTCACCAAGACTGCCACAGTGAAGCCATCTCCAGAACAAAGTGCACACAGGAGAGACACATTTCAATCCATAGTAAATAAATGATCACGCTTCACATTGATATAAACAGTGTCAGGGAATTGCTGTTGGATTTCCCTGGTATTTCTGCCTTCAGTGGGAAAGGCTTTTCCTCCTTTACTGAAGCCACATCATTCTGAGAGGGCTTCCCTATCACACCGTGTTTCTGCCTCCTTAGCTCCAGTCCATTGATCTAGTGTGTATCTGACCCAAGCCAGGTGTCAGAGTGTTTTCCTGTAATTTTTCAACTATTCTCTAGCATGAAAGACAACCTCCTTCACGCCAAAGATAGAAGGTGTGGGAGATGGATGCTAGCAGGGATCTAAGTAAGCGAGCTTAAGGGACTGAAGCTCAGTGGATTCACAGAGATCAGAGGTGAGGTCTGGGGGCTCCACAGCAGGAGGGGAAGGCACAGACAATGTTATTCAGGCCCCAGGTATAAAGGGCCCCTGAGTAATTAGTGCTTGTCCTGAAATTGTATGAAGATTCCCTTTTCGCCCAGATTAGGTTGGTATCAGTTTCTGTCCTTTGTAACCAAATGATTGCAGGCAAAACATGGTTATATTGTGGAATTTGATCCAAAATCTTTTTAAAATTTAGGATATGAGGTATAACACCCAGGAAATGTTGAATTCACAGCAGACCACTCAGATCTTTCTGGATCTCTCAGAATATGACCTCTACTTTACTATATTTGAGAAATTTTTATTGTTATTGGAGCATTTGTTTCAGCTTTATTGAGGTATACTTGAAAAATAAAAATTGTATGTATTTACAGTGTACAAGGTGGTGTTTTGATGTACATTGCAAAACCAAGCTAGTTAACATATCTATCACCTCACATAGTTTTGTGGGGCTGTGGAAGAACATGTAAGACTAACTCCTAGCATAATATTCAGCATATAATATATACTTTATCAGTATATACAGTATTTAAAGTATCTTTATATATACTTTAGGTATATGATTTTTAACTGAGGTCACCGTGCTGTACATTAGGTGTCCAGAACTTATTTGTCCTGCATAACTGAAACTTTGTACTGTTTGATCAACCTTCCCCATTTCAGCCACACTCCTAGCCCCTGGCAACCACCATTCTACTTACGACTTGTTTGACTTTTTTTAGATTCCACATATAAGTGAGACCTTGCAATATTTATCTTTCTGTGTCTGGCTTATGTCACTTAGCATAATGTATATCACATTCATCTATGTTGCCACAAATGGCAAGATTTCCTTTTTGTAATTTTTTATGGCTGAAAAATATTCCAACATATTTATATATACCACACATTCTTTACCTACTCATCCATCAATGGACATGTAGGTTGTTTCCATATTTTGCCTATAGTGAATAATGCTGCAATTTATATGGGAAAATAGATCTTTGAGATGGTAATTTTATTTTACTTAGATACTTACATAGACGTGGGATTGCTGGATCTATGGCAGTTCTCTTTCTAATTTTTGAGTGATCTTGCTGACACCTTTTGTTAATTCGATAATATCTATTCTAACATATTTCAGTGAAACATTTTATGGAATACTGTTTTATGACACTGGGGAAACTGTTAATATTTCCTCTTGGCCAGTTATAAACTGGGAAGAGTGTTAGTATTAAATAATTAGAAAATGTTGAGTGAAGTTTTTACAGGGATGGAATGAAAAGGTGAAAATAAGTGCTGATAAAAAGTCCTAAAGTATCATTTAGTAATAATCTCACCGAATGTGCCTAAGATAGGAAATCACTGGTGCCTGCATTCTGCATCCTATTGAATAATGTAAGTTATACGCTGTGTTGGCTGGTTCCTTTACACACGAATCTTTCTAACTGGATGTGTAATATAAATGGAGATAATCAATTGTAATAGTTGATTTCCTTTCTAGCTTTAGGAGGGTCACTTGATTTCTATTTTTTTATCAACAAATATTAGGCTAAAGCTATCTTTTAGTTTGTACAGCTACTATATAATTTATATAAATTTGTGTTTAAAATATGTACTTCTTTAACTCATTTTTGAATGAAAAATTATACTTACACATGTTTTATATTTTAATTGGCAAAATAACTGGAATACAACCTTAAAGTTCATTACCAACAATTTTTCTTCTTAACAATAGTCTTAACTAAAAAGAAATATTCAAATGTCTTTTTTCTCTACTTATTACAATCCTGTGTTTGGTTGGTTGGTTGGTTGGTTTTCACAAGGGCTTGGGGCACAACTGACTTTCCTTGAGAAATCTCACTAACCATTTGGTTTTATAAATATAACTTTATATTTAGAGAACTTAAAGCCTATTAGAAATTATTTTACTCAGTAAAAGTATTATGTTTATATTATATTAATCTTGCCCACTGCATCCTTCAATCTTTGAATGGAACATTGTGTTGATGCAGTGGATGAGATTCTGTGGGGCTCAGAGCTGATTTGGGAAGTCTCTACCTGAAACCACTGGAGAGATCCAAATTGGAAGACTCAGTAACACCAAACATTGATCAGGGACATGGATGTCCAAAATGCTAGGAAAGGAATCAAGAGAGTAGTGAAATCCTGGTGAACCAGAGAGGCCAGAAAATTGAGATATGGAGTCAAAAGCCAGAAATCAGTATAGTACCTGATATTGAGTTCATTCATTCTTCCATTAACTGTTATTTGATATTGCTAGGCACTGAAGATAAAATAATTTTTAAAAATAAGGAAAACATACCCCTCTTTAGATTCTGTTATTAAATAGTCAGTAAATAAATGGGTACAGCAAATGAATTAACAATGCACATTTGCAGAGTATCAAATTACAGATGAAGAGCAAGGATAGAAAATGGGCTAAGGGTGGGACAGAAAGGACAGAGGTTCTGACTTCTGTGTTTTATGGGACCATCTGCATCTGTGAGTGGATGAGTGGAGCCTGATATAAAGAAACAGAATGGTAGCAGATAATTGGGATAAAATTTTGTCCCTATTACTTGATGTAGGTGAGGCAATAAATAATCTGACAACCAGAAATTTTCTTTTTTTTCCTGTGTTCTTTCCTTTTTTAATTTATTTTTTAATACGATAGGTCTGAGGGGTCATCATTCCCTTTGATGAGTGGATCCTCTCACATACAACCACTGTAAGCCAGCGTCCTCTCCACATGCTATGCAAGATGGACATTATTTCTATAGGAGTCCAATAGGCTCCATTCAGCACAAGTCATGTGCTGGCATGCTCGGTTCAACAGATCTGTCCTGACTCTTAGAACCTTAGACAATGAACCTTAACAGTCACTAATTTCTTTTCACACTTGCTGCAGGTTCCCTTTGGTAAAGCAACACTTCCCAGGGAGCTGTCTCCACTGACAGCTAGACAAGCATATATCCTGTCAGCAATCATAGGAACCAGGAACGCATGGTCAGTGAGCCGGGGTTAGGAGCTTCCAGTCAGTTATCTCTGTTAAACAGACTTCTGTCACCTTTCTATACTGGGCATGTCCTATGTGCAAAGGTTCAAGCAGGGAGAAGCAGAATCAATTTTGCATTTTATATATTTTTTTAAAAAATTTAGTGTTAAAAAATCAGTTACACACCTGTGAATAAGTTAGTGTATGCAATTATAGCAAATGTTCTTAGTTACCTGAAGCTTTTTTGAAATAATTGCCATGGTCTTTAGGAATCAGGTAAAGCAGGAAACATGCCATTTAGTTCTTTGTTGATTAGACTTCCAAGTAATCCCAGAAAATCCCAAAAGTCTGTTTAAAATTTAAAATTTTTATTTGTATTTTTAAATGAATCTTTTTTCTAATGTTCAGGTATTAAAATCAACACAATTAAATATTATTAAAATATCTCATGCCCTGACCAGTTTGCTCAGTGGGTAGAGCGTCAGCCTGCAGACTGAGGGGTCCAGGGTTTGATTCCGAAGGGCATGTA
>NW_005364412.1:12184-20844 GCF_000412655.1 Myotis brandtii | reverse complement strand
GGCACATCCCCACTAGGGGGTGTGCAGGAGGCGGCTGGTTGATGTTTCTCTCTCATCGATGTTTCTAACTCTCTATCCCTCTCCCTTCCTCTCTGGAAAAAATCAATAAATTATATTTTAAAAAAATAGCTCATGAAGCAATTATTCAAGAAAAAAAAGAAATCTGCACACATAACCATTAAAACTTGTTTGAAACAAAGAATTACATTATTTTTATCTGAAGGGATTTTACTTTAAAATATGGCATAACATAGTTTAAGCATTTTAAATCTCAATGGATTTACTTCAAGTATTTGAAATACTTAAGGGAAATATTGTGCAAATCACTTTTTTAAATAATTCATGAAACAAAATTAAAAATGTTTCGATTACATAACAATTTGCAATCCATATAACAAAATAAGAAAATATTTGCAATTACCATTTTTATACATGTATGAAGCAGTTTGTTGCCCCCTCAAATCAAGCATGAAAATGATAGATTGAGAATTTAGCAGTTATTCAAGTCT
This sequence comes from Myotis brandtii, assembly GCF_000412655.1. Classification (NCBI taxonomy): domain Eukaryota; kingdom Metazoa; phylum Chordata; class Mammalia; order Chiroptera; family Vespertilionidae; genus Myotis; species Myotis brandtii. The sequence continues at coordinate 20,335 of NW_005364412.1, read as the reverse complement.
GTTCTTGTGAGCTTGTCTGTGGGCAACTCCTTTTAGCTTTGTTTTTCTTATTCTACACCTATTTGTGTCTTTGCTCTAATCTTTTTATTAATTTGTATGCCATTCTATTATAAATCTACTTTGGAATTAAAATAAAAGAATGAGTAAATAAAGGCATGGCCCTGGCTTGTGCGGCTCAGTTGGTTGGGTGACCTCCCATGCACCTAAAGGTCACAGGAGGTTTGATTCCTGGTCTCAGGGCACAAGCTGGGTTGGGGCTGATCCCCAGTAGGGGGCGTGCAGAAGGCAGCTATGGACGTCTCACTCTCACATCAATGTTTCTCTTTCCCCCTCTCCCTTTCTCTCTCTCTCTGAAAACCAATTTAAAAAAATCTTTAAATAAAGGCATGGTTCTCAAGCTAGTCCTTTAAAAATGTTCACAATGGAAGTGAAGATTTGAAAATTGGATTTAATCAATTCCTCCTCGCCATGTACTTTGTAAAGGACGGCTCTTTAGCTGCATTGTGACTGCCAGGTCACACTGTCCCCTGTGGAACTCCTCCTGGGGACTTGCCTGACACCATGCAGAGGGTTCTAAGTAGAAATAGCAACTGGAAGGGCAATCCTCTGTTTCTAAGCCCAGGATGGTCCTTCCTCACCCACAGATATCCTAATACATCGGTGTGTGATTTAATATGTATTTGTTCGGCCATTTCAATGGAGCATATTTTACTGAAAGAAAAAATACCTGTTTCACAAATATATATTGGACATATCCTATGTGCAAAGTTTCAAGCAGGGAGAAGCAGAATCAATTTTGCATTATATATATATATTTTAAATTTTTTTATTGTTTTTTAGAGTGAGGAAGGGAGAAAGAGAGAGGAAGAAACAACCATCAGTTGCCTCCTGAACATGCCAGGATCAGGGATTCATCCACAACCTGGACATGTGTCCTGACCAGGAATCAAACCCACCACCTTTTGGTGTACCAGGTGATGTTCCAGCCAGTGAGCCACATGGGCCAGGGCAATTTTGCATTTTAAAAAGGCCTTTCTGAATATTGAGTAGAGACTGAAGAAAAGGTACCAGTAGACATATGGGCACATGATTGTGCATAAAGGGAAAAGAGAGCTTAGTGAGAACATACGGGTGATCTTCTAGGTATAACTTCAAGACTGAGCCTTTCATAGCATGTGGCTTCTGAGACCAGGCTTCCCATTACTTCTGGATCCTGGCTACATCTCCAGGTTGTTGAATTTGTTGGAAATCTAAGCATAGAACTGTTGGATTCTTAAAGTAAACTGATTGTATTATCAAGGTAAGCTCGTTTCCCCAAAGCTGGAAACCATTATTTGTCAATGGTTTACATATTTCTCTTATATTTTCTTTAATGAATCTTAATGCTCCCAGAGGGATTGTTCCCAAATAAACTGCCAATGAATAAAGTGCCAACAATGAGAAGTTCTGACCAGAATTCTCAGGGGATAGCAGTTGCAATATACCAGTATTTTTCACTTCTACCTTTTAACAACTAAGGATTCAGTGATTGAAAAATAAAGCAAATTATTGCTAAAACTTCTCTTAAAAGTAAAAAATGAAATAAATTGTGGTGATTTTTTCTCTAATTTTCTTCATTAGAGAAAAATTTTCTTTCATTCCAAAATGATATTGTGTTCCTCCTTGTAATCTAATGTTAGGGCATTATTAGGATGAGATGATTATCTCTGTAAATGTCAGTGGAACACATATTGAAAGTCCGTAGGTGTTTGAAAGTGAATGCAACAAAGTGGAAATTCACAACCTTGAATTATAAATTGCACAGTATCATTCATTAGCACATAAAGGACTTCTTTTCATTATGGAAACACAGGGATTTAATACAGGTAGAAGGTAATGTTGGTGCCCAGAAATATAATATTCTGTGAATAAAGCCTAATTTCCCCCATTATAGGAAAATAGTATACATTCTGCCCTGTGTCTTTATAAATAAAAACCCACTTCTAGGCATGTGTCCAAGCAGACCAAATACAGAAATGGAAATACTATATTTATTCCTGGAATTTCTTTTACATTTGGATCAGCATGTGTTCATCTTTGATTTACAACCTTTACAAATTGAAATGCGGCCCCACAGGGAAGGGAGTGAGCTTTATTTTAAATAGAAAAACACGACCTTAGTGTTGACCCAAAGTCTCAATTATTCTTTATGAGCAAAAAAAATAAACAATTTGTCATAGTAATAAAATATCAGACTATAAAGTGACATATTAGACGAAAAATTGAATTGCCTCATCTAACCCTGCCTCCACTGTCTTCATCACTGCCCCCAAAGATACCATCTCCCCAACTAGATGTACCTGCTATTAGTCATGCTTGTCAGCACTTAGCAACAGAATTGAGTAATTAAAGCAAGTTCAAGTCTTGACTGTACAGTACTTATTGCGGGGCCTCAATTGTTTCTAAACTTTATTCTTCCCATCTTTAAGATACAAATAATAATATAAGTAATGACTGTGTATGTGAAAATAATTGGTAAACCTCAATTCATGAAGGTGAGGTAAGTTTCATCTCAATCATTTTTGCTTGCTTCAGTGAAAATTCATTAACTGATTATGCTCTTCTCCATCCTCCCTCCCCCAGGATATAAAAATAATTCTGTCTGTATTGTAGTAACCCACTGCCTAATTATTTAATCACAACATTTTTAAGTGTTGGTAACACCAAATAGCATAGCTCCAGTATAAAGGAGTAGATACTCTCTTCTCTTCATATTTCAATTTTTTTAAATTGTGTGTTTATTATTAAAAATGTAAAAAGTTATAGAAATACTATATTTATTCCTGGAATTTCTAACTAGAAAGAAAAAATATCTTGTAAGTTTAAAAATACTGGGACACTTCTAGAAATATGTACTTTTTATAGATACATGACTTTACATTGCATGTGATATTAATTTACTTTTGGCATATGTCAGTACATTTGTTCATTCAAAATGCAAGCGTTAACTGAACAGCAGTAAATGCCTGGTAATGTTTTAGGCGCTGGGTTCTAGCAATAAATAATCTAGATAAGGTCTATCTAACTAGAAGTGTTACCATTTCCACACATAGGGACCTATCTCCCTACACATATAGATATACCATAATGCAATTATGCAATCTTCACAAATGAACATTCAGGCTGTTCCAAAGCCTGACAATTAAGGGGGAGAAAAAGTCACAGGTAAATCTCAATATATGTCTTTCGGTACTTATGCAAATGTTCACTAAGTTACTAGGTCAAAATTATTAATATTTCTTATTTTACTAGACATTGCCCTATTACCTTTTAAGAGATTGTGCTGATTGAAACTCCCAGAAACAATAAATATCATATGATACAGACCTTTTGCTGCTGTGATCAATGAACAGTTAGTGTTCTGATTAAATTTTCATAACTTCATTAATAATTTTGAGCACTGTGAGTTATTTATCTTTTCCTTATAGATATGTAGGCATTTTATATATTATATATGTTCTTTGGAATAAAATAATTTCCATATAACTACAAACCAGAGTTGTTGCCTGTTAGTTTATGTGACTTAAAGAAAACTAATAAGTGATTTTGATTTTGATTATTTAAATTGATCAGAGTTTTTATGACTTACAGTTTTTGCTATATTTCAGGCCTTTTCTTCATCCCCATTATGTTTTCTCCTGCTGCATTTGTATTTGTATTGTTCACATTTATGTATTTAATTCATTTTGAATTTTGAGTAAGGAATGAAGTAAAGCTGTAGCTCTGCTTGTTTCAAATGGCTTCCAATGGTCTCATTGACAGTTAATGGCAAAGATATGTATGCATATAAGCCTAACCAATGGACACATATCTTTGCTTTTCAAAAATAAACCAAACTTGAACATAATTAATTGGTCTCACAATATACTGCTAGATTTTATTTAGTTTTTTTAAGTTGTTCTTAGTAAGTGAAAATAGTATATATTGTTTTCTCATTTAGGTGTGTTTGCTTTCTCAGGATTTGGTATAAGTGCTACTCTGGCTTTGTAGAGTAATTATGACTCTTCCTTTATTTTGTTGTATTCTGAAGTACCTTAAGTATCATATGAATTATATGATCCTTTAAGAGTAAAGTTATTAAATTTTGAAACTAAGTTTGCCACTACTTCAGGAAGTAGCTATTTGACCACATTCTTAATACCCTTCATGATTACTGAGCTGTTTAGGATTTTTATGACTTCATTTAGTCAATTTTGATAGCTTATTTTCCTATAAAGTCAATCATTTTATCTAGGTTTCCAAACATTTAATTTCTTCTGTAGCTGGGATTCTGTCCCTTTTAATAAACTACAATCAGTATTTTTACTTTATTTTTGCTAGATTAGGCTAACTTCTGGTTATTTATTTTGTTAGATTTTCTTCAAGTACAAACTATAGTTTTTATTTCTAACCTATTATTTTCCCCTTTAACTTGTACCTTTCTCTCTTTCCCATCAAGTCTTTCTTAGCATCTTTTAACCTGACAAAAGAGGAGAAGGAGAATTCCTAGGAGTTCTTGTTGCTTTAGTAGAGTTGCAATTTTATCTATATTGCGGGGGGCAGGGGCGGGGGAGGAATTTAGAGGGAATGTCCCCTAAATTAGTCTGATCCTCCTGGCTAGATAGCCTCACCAAAATAATGTTATTGGTGAACTTTTTCAGAATTCATCTCCTATCTTCTTATCAATAATACTGCCTTCTTGATGTCAAGAATCTTCTTTTAGTTTGGCCTTAACCTGACAGTATATGCATGAATAAAATATAGGTATAGAAAACAAAACAAAATCCCTAGGAATATATATTAATTTGATTTTACTCATATCGCTTTTCTGAAAATCAAATAACCCTGTAATTTTGTGAGGAAAACCTAGTTTCCCTATTCTGAAAATCTTAATAGCTGTGTGACCTTGGACAAGTCATTTATCCTCTTTATGCCTCAGTTTCCCCATCTGTAAACTTGAGATAATAATAGTATCTACCTCAAACAATCATTATGAGGATTGGTGATTAAATAAGTTAATATTGTTTTTCTTAGTAGAGTACCTAGCATATCATGGCATATAGTGAGCACTTTGTATGTATTTATTTCAGCAAGCGTTGAGTTAACTGTGGATGGTAGGTAGGATGATTATGTAGAAACTGCTGATGGTTCCTCTCCTTCCCAATTCTGACATATCCTAAGGGAGGGGATTGTTGAGGAAAGAGGCCCAGGGATGGGAGCCACTCTGTTGACTTTCCAGGCAGTTTCAGACTGACTGTTTACTCTTGGTCTGTGGGCAGTTTCAGCTGAAGAGGTTGATTGTCATACAGCTGGAATCTCACAACCATGAGGACTGTGCGCTCCTGCTTTGGTTGGTGCCATACTGGGGGCTGAGTGGGGACAAAACTTTCTCTCGAGATTCTATTTAAAAATAAAAACTGAAATGTTATTAAATCATTTTTGACAGTGCCATACAACTTTGTCCTTTCCTATCTGTCTCCTCAACAAAGACCTGGGGATCAGAGCTAACCTAAACACAGGACAAATCAAAGGGCCTCAGGCCCAGTACGTTTGAGAAGACAAAGAGCCTTATTAGAAAGAGTTTTGATCAAGAAATCTTGGTATTGAGCCTGGGAAAAAATGAAGTAATTTTGCCACATTTGAGGAAGCTCTTCATGAAAAATAAGGGGCTTTTTAAAAATATAAAAATAAGTTGACTGTTTACTCTTGGTCTGTGGGCAGTTTCAGCTGAAGAGGTTGATTGTCATACAGCTGGAATCTCACAACCATGAGGACTGTGCGCTCCTGCTTTGGTTGGTGCCATACTGGGGGCTGAGTGGGGACAAAACTTTCTCTCGAGATTCTATTTAAAAATAAAAAGTGAAATGTTATTAAATCATTTTTGACAGTGCCGTACAACTTTGTCCTTTCCCATCCGTCTGCTCAACAAAGACCTGGGGATCAGAGCTAACCTAAACACAGGACAAATCAAAGGGCCTCAGGCCCAGTACGTTTGAGAAGACAAAGAGCCTTATTAGAAAGAGTTTTGATCAAGAAATCTTGGTATTGAGCCTGGGAAAAAATGAAGTAATTTTGCCACATTTGAGGAAGCTCTTCATGAAAAAGAAGGGGAGGGAGGGCTTTTTAAAAATAATATAAAAAGTGTTGAAAGCATGCATGAGACTGGGAATTTGAAGTCTGTGGTCAAATGTTACATTCTATAAGGAGGGGGGCTAGACTTGTGGAAAAGGAGGAAGAAAAAAAAATGGCACATGACTTGCTCAAATAAGAAGCAAATGTTTTTCAAATGTTCACAACAATAGGTCAGAAGCACATCTCAGACAGGAATTATAGTAGGGACACCAAGTCCTCACTAATTATAAGTCAAATGTCATTCTTTAAAACGCGATGACAATGTGGTGATCTTGAAATAGCAATTTGATGTTCTTAGAAAATACTATATACACATATTATTTTGTAGGCTACTTCATACTCTGCAGCAATAGATAATTGTTTAAATACCCAGAGCACGCATGCAAACAAATCCATAGTACCTCATAGCTTAGGCTATAAATGATGTTGTGTTTCACATATTATTTTGTAGGCTACTTCATACTCTGCAGCATTAGATAATTGTTTAAAATACCCAGAGCATGCATGCAAACAAATCCATAGTACCTCATAGCTTAGAAAACTCTCTGCAGTTAGCACTGCATCCTCTGTCTCTCCCAATGCTCACTTTTTTCCCCCACTCACCCCTATATCCTCTAGTAGTTATTGGGGGTTTCTCATATCTCCTCTTGAAATCAGGTAAGAGCAGAGCACTTTGTTTTATGACCTAATAATGGTCAGGAGACTCACCCCTATATCCTCTAGTAGTTATTGGGGGTTTCTCATATCTCCTCTTGAAATCAGGTAAGAGCAGAGCACTTTGTTTTATGACCTAATAATCCTGGTCAGGAGAACACTGCAAAGATACAATAAAGGGAAGAGAAAGGAGGAGAGAAGGTGCTACGCCACGATGCTCAGATGGTCTCCTTCATTGCCTGACAATTTCCCACACTCATTCCTGCCTCTGTTCTTCACTGTGATCATTTATTTCAGAGGGCTGAAAACCCGGGTCACTTTTCAAGGGTCTCTAATGCATAATATCCTCCCCACTGGACTAAATTACTTACAAGACTCCATCAGGTTTTCAACTCAAATCACACTGATAGTTCTTTTCACATTCTGGTTATACTTCCTCAACTCCCAAATGCTTGATCATATACTGTCTTGCATAAGCTTCAGTTAGTCTTCGTTATTCATGTTTGTCAAAACCTGCCTATAAACATGCTGTAGGCAGGAGTCTTTTGTTGTTGTGTTTAGTATTACTACCTCTCTTTACCCCACCCCCATCCTCTAGCACTTAGCAGAGGTCTAAACATGAAGTCAGTAGGCTTTAGGCCATTCTTGAGGAACTGAACTGAATATATACCTAGCAGGTGAAGTTTACCACTTACTGTCCCAATTTCACCAAAGCTGAAATTGACCCTTTGAAAAACTTACATATTGAAAGTCTTATTCCTGAAATTATGGATATTGTTACATGAAATCTGGAACCATAAGACTCTCAATAGTGCTTTTTAAAACGTCCTATCCTCAGACCCCTCCTCTGGAAGATTGTATCAGTGGGTTGGTATAGATCTCAGGAATCTATTCCTTTAACAAGCATCCCAGGGTTTGTAGCCAAGTTTGAAAAACACTGTACTAGCAAAATAAGCCTACATCTGGGAAGTACTGGGGAAAAAAGTATTTTTTTTCTCATTCAAAATAATATATACCATTCATGCCCATGCTCAAAGACAATAGCAGATATTTATATAACACAGAACATTTTATGCAATTATTAAAGGAGTTTATTTTTTATTTTAAATCTTTATTATTAGGAGTGTTACAGATGTTCCTTCTTGTCCCCACTACCCTCTTCCACCTGGTTTCTGTCCTACCCCAGTCTTCACCACACTATTGTTTGTGTCCATAGGTAATACATATATGCATATGTTCTTTGGTTAATCTCCTCCCGCCCCCCTTCCCTCTGAGTTTTGTCAGTCTGTTCCATGTTTACATGCCTCTGGTTCTATTTTATTCATCAGTTTATTTTGTTCATTAGAT
>NW_005364412.1:0-11998 GCF_000412655.1 Myotis brandtii | reverse complement strand
AAGGGACAGAGAAAGAGAGAGAGAGAGAGAGAGAGAGAGAGAGAGAGAGAAACATCAATGATGAGAGAGAATCATTGATCGGCTGCCTCCTGCACACACCCCACTGGGGATCCAGCTCGCAACCCGGGCATGTGCCCTTTGCTGGAATCGAACCTGGGACCCTTTAGTCCGCAGGCCGATGCTCTATCCACTGAGCCAAACCAGCTAGGGCACTTTGAATATTTCTTGCCACTCCTTTCTGGCCTGCAAAACTTCTGTTGAGAAATCAGTTGACAGTCATATGGGTACTCCCTTGTAGGTAACTAACTGCTTTTCTCTTGCTGCTTTTAAGATTTCTCTTTGTCTTTAACCTTTGGCATTTTAATTATGATGTGTCTTGGTGTGGGCCTCTTTGGGTTCATCTTGCTTGGGATTCTCTGTGCCTCCTGGACTTCTAAGTGTACTTCTTTTACCAGGTAGGGGAATTTTTCTGTCATTATTTTTTAAAATAGATTTTCAACATCTTGCTCTCTCTCTTCTTCTTCATGGCACCTTCATGTTGTCCCAGAGATTCCATTTACTAGATTCATATTTTTGATTCATTTCTTTTTGCTCTTCTGCTTGAGTGTTTTTTGCTTCCTTATATTCCAAATTGCTGATTTGATTCTTGGCATCCTCTGTTCTACTGTGGATTCCCTGTAAATTAATCTTCATTTCAATTAGTGTATCCTTTACTTCCTTTATTTCTGACTGGTCCTTTTTCATGTTTTTGATGTTCTCAACTAGTTTTCTTGAAATTCTCACTAAGTCCCTTGAAGCTCTCATTATGATCCTTGAGCATCCTTATAACCATTGTTTGAGCTCTGTATCTAGTAGCTTACTTGCTTCCATTCATTTAGTTCTTTTTCTAGAGATTTTTTTTGTTCTTTCACTTATGATATGTTTCTTTGTCTCCATATTTTGGCTACTTCCCTGTGTTTGTTTCTATGTATTATGTAGAGCTGCTATGTCTCCTGGAATTGGTAGAGTGGCCTTGTGTAGTAGGTGTCCTATCAAGTCCAGTAGCTCAGCCTCCCCAGTCACCTGAGCTGGGCACACTATGCACACCCCTGTGTAGCCTGTGTGCAGTATCTTATTATAGTTGAGCCTTGATTGCTGTTGGCATTACTGGGAGGAATTGGCCCCTAGGCCAATTGGCTGTGAGAGCCAGCTGTAACTACAGTGGAAGAGCTACTGTGCAGGTGATACCCCTATGGAGCAGAACATGCTTCAATGGGGCTTTGGTGTTCACTGAGGCTACCCTTTGAATTTGTCACCTGTGGGTGTGTAGAGTTGTAATCTGAAGCTGTGGTCTGAAGCTGTCCACCGGGTGCACTCGTTCTGGGGCCCCCTGGAGGTGCAAAGTCAGCCACTGCCTATGCCCTGCCTATGGCCACCCGTCAAGAGCTAGAGATCAATCTGCAGATGACTGCTACTTGTGTTGGGCTTGGAAGTGCCCAGGAGAGGCTAAACTGTGAAATGAGGCAGGCTGCTACTAGTACCAGACCTGGGGTACTAGCAGAAGCCTACTTATTTGAGAGGTTTGAGGAAAATCTGAAGCCTGAACCCAGACAGACCATTCATATGGGAAAGCAGCTGCAAAGACCTTGAGTGGGGCTGCAAATTGGGCAAGGCCAAATCTCAGGGAATCATCAGGGTGGAGCTAACAGTGTGAGCCAGGCTGATGGAAACTCAGATATGGCAACTATCAATCAGCTCCTCAGCATAGGAAAAATGACCTCTGCCAGAATCTTTGTCTGGGAGAAAGTCACCCCCAGAGTTCTTTCTCTGATGCCAAACCAGTTCCTCCCTATATGTCCCTGGATCACCCAAGCTGCTTCCTCAGTGCTGGAGCTCACAGGGAACTAGTCTGAGTAAGTCCATGCATGAGCCCTTTAAGAGGAACTGCCTGGGTCTCCAGCAGCCTCCATGTCACTCAGCCACAATGCCCACTGGTTTTTACAGCCCAAAGTTACGGGGACTTTTCTTCCTAGCACTTGAATCCTATGCTGAGGGATCTGGTGTGGGGCTGGGACCCCTTTCTCCTCATGAGCCTAGATATCCTCTGCAGCCTAGATATCCGTCCTAATTAAAAAAAAACAAAAAACACCACAATTGGATGATGGACCAGACATTCTGCACCTCCACATCTCCTACCAGTCTGAATGTGTTTTCTTCTTTCCTTCTCTAGTTGCAGGACTTCCATTCAGCCAGCTTTCAGGTAGTTATGAATGAGGATTGTTCTGTATGTTAGTTGTAATTTTGATGTGGTTGTAGGAGCAGGTGAGTACTGGGTGTTACCCATGCTGCCATCTTGGTTCTCCTATTAAAGGGCTTTAAAATCAATTAATTTTCAGAGGGTTGTAAATCAATTTTATTTTTTTATCTATCTTTCTATCCATCCATCTACCTATCTGTGTCTATCCATTTATTTGTTTGCCTACCTACTCATCTGTTTAGTTGTTGACATCCTATATATCTATCATAAGCCTTGTTAATTTAAGGCAATCCTAAATAATGCATTTGGTACAGCAGGAACTCACAGCCAAAATTATCATAACAATAAATTTGACCCAAAAGTTTTAAGAATTATCTCTTATTTCACTGAGTTTTTCCTTTGAATTGATATATTTCTTGGGAATCTGAGTTATTTGTTGTCTTTCTTATGAGTAATTTTAGTAATAGAATAGATCTTGTGATTAGAAATGTTTACTTGCTGTTTACTCTAAAGCTTCATTTTCATCACCAAACCTTCTATTTAATGCATTTGCTCAGTGCTAAATATCTCTTTTGATGTTTATCTTTCATAGGTAAAACTAAAATGAAAACTTATTGAGTAATTACTTAGTCTATATTGAAAATGTTGAACAATTTGATTTGCTAGTCCATCTCTCTATTTCCTTAACCCATTTAAGCCTATTTGCTCATTTACCTGTTCTTTCTAATTTATTTTACTGCTGTAATCCTCTGCTACTTGAAATTGAGGAGATATCATTTTATGAGACCTCCATCCAAAAGGGATTATCAACTTCAAGATATGAAATATCTGTGGAAATCCAAAATAGCACTTGTTCTTTCTCTATCTAAATTGTTTGGCTGTCTCTTCAATTTCTAATCATTAGAATCTACATCTGACTTACTAGTTTTGCTTTCTTTAACTCTCTAAGACTTTGAATTTGGATTGTTTTAAATATTTCACTTGGGCAATGAGCTCTAGGCTCTAATGTTGATAAATGTTAACATAAAAACATTCAAACCATTAAGAAGTTTTGTGAGTTTATTGGAGCCAAACTGTCCACAATTGCTGGGAAGCAGTATCTCAATGGATTGGGATAATGCTCCAGAGAATGGCAGGCTTTCATCTATTTTTATACATTGCAATCAAAGGAGGGGACATAGGTGGATTACGTGAAATCTATTGGTGATAGATTAGAGAGGCGGGAGAAAGCAAAGTGGGAAAACCCCGGGGATTGGATAAAAAGTAAAATGATAGGCACATACTTAGGTGGGTACAGGATAATCAACAGTCAAACAATTAACATGATAATAACAATGAAGAAAGTTGTAGTATCTGTTGTGGTGCCCAGGCACATTAGGTTGTACCCCAAGGAGTCCGGAAAAAGGGAAGTTATAAATTACCCAGACATTTCAAGATATGTTATCATAGATGCAAAAAGACAGATAGATTCAGTTAAGGTAAAGGTTGACCTTGTCAGCGAAGATAGCGGCCTAGGACATAACTACCCACCATAAATGCTTTTAGTTAAAGTTTGATTTCAGACCATCCTTTGTGGTTACTTTAGGTTTCTGAATTTGCAAGACTGCTATGCAAACCTTGCCTGAGCTTGTCAGGTTAGCATGTGGCCCCTTTCATCCACATTGAGTTTGGAGTATTTTTTCCCCCAAATTTACTGTTTGTTGTTGCAATTATAGAAAATGGGAGTGATTTCTGCATAGGAATTTCCATTCAGTTGGAGACTCCCCTAGTGGGATCTGGACAAGTAGCTAATTAAGTCTCATCCTTAGCTTCACAGTTCTGAAAATTCAATTTTGACAATGTATTTGGAATTGATCAAATTGAAATTGACATAAATAGGTTTTCATTAACAAAATTCCATATAAATCACACAGAAAGTTATTAATGCATAATGAGAATTAAGACTACCAACTGAACTACAATTCTTAGATCATCTGGTCTGCATACTCTCTTCAGTTAGGAAAACCAAAATGAAAAGTCAAAGCAGACATTTACTTGATGAGCATGGAACTAGATAAATGGAATTATTGGTAATCTAAAGTGCTAGTGTCTTTAAACTAGCCAATGGAATCATCAATACTTTGAGATATTTCTGTCAATCAAATAAAAATCCTCAGGGTAGAAAGGTCAGAGAATTCTCTTCTTAAGTTAATGCTACCCACTTACTAATAAATTGAAACTCCCTTTCGTCTGTTCCCTTGGCTTAATCTTTCTTCAGATATCTAAATACTATTGATAAGGTGTTTGCTTTCTTTGACATTAACCATCTTACTCTACCTTTGTTTTCTGATCCAGACCATTTGCTATATACATGAAATATGTTATCTAATCCTGGACAAAAACCAGGTGAGGTTTTTGGAGAAAAGTGAGAAAGGTTAAGCATCTTACCCAATGCCACACCACTTGTGTTTAAGATTCAAACCCAGATCTACCCATATCGAACCCTATGACTAAAATTCTTTTCCTATCTAAAATACTTCAAGAAAGTATTTTATGTGTTGGCTTTACTGTTTTCACATTTAGCGGGTAAACTTATTAGGGATTTCTAGAAACACTGTATCATTATCCATAGATGTTAATAATGTATGCTATGTAACTTTAATTGCCAAAGAGGCAGAAAGTAAAACTATCAGTATGCAATAAAAGTAGAAAGTTGGGCAACAAAGGCATTTTCTATTAGTAACCCATCCATGAATTTCTACTTAGTTTCATGGCAACCTGGAAATGTGCTGAAATGTATCTATTTTTTTCCTTACTATTTTCCAATAAGTGTACTACTCGGTTAACAATTCTAGCTAAGGATTGTACTTGACAATGAATACCATTACATGCATAGACTGACATGAGATTAGAAAGTAGTCCATGGTATAATCAAGTCTGCAAAAGTTAGTAATGTAAATCAGTACAGTGGACTCTTGGATTACTTGAAATCCTATCTAATAAAGAGAGAATATGCTAATTGACCCTCATGCCATCACAAAAGATGGTGGTGCCCACAGCCAATAAGGAGGGAATATGCTAATTGCTGCCCCACCCTCAAATATGGCGGCACCCACAGCAAATAAGGAGGGAATATGCTAATTGGTCACCATGCCCTCAAAGATGGCAGCGCTCAGAGCCACAAGATGGTGGTGCCCAGTCCCCTTAGCTCCCACCAGGGCTGCAGGCATGCAGCAAGGCCAGGCCCACCCCCAGGTGGGCCCAGGCACTCCGTGTGCCTGCCTCCGGAGTGCCCCAGTCCCTGCAGCCCCTCAGCCACCCAGAGCCGGCCTGAGGCACAGGCAAGCCTTGGATGGCAGCTGCCCAGCCACCCAGGGTCGCCTAAGGCTCAGGTAACCAGGGCTGGCCGAGGCTTGCACTGCCGGCAGTAGTAGCAGCAGAGGTGGGATGGAGCGTCGCCTTCCCCTGATCACCGGGTCGCCTCCTGCCCCTGAGGGCTCCTGGACTGTGAGAGGGGGCAGGTCGGGCTGAGGGACCCCCCTCCCCTCCAGTGCATGAATTTTCATGCACTGGGCCTCTAGTATTACATAATGAAGTATTATGGTTTCAGGTGGACATTTATTTTTTGTATGGATTTTCCCAAGTATTGCAGGACACTGAGCATCTCTAGCTCCTGGCTATTAAATGCATCCTCCAACCTTGTGACAACCAATGTCATTGTACATTTGCAAAAAAACCTTCCAGTGGTAGGCAATTCTGACAACCAATGAAAGGAGGCTGGAGTATAATTAGTAAAGGGAACATTTCTAAGAATTCTGAAGTGAGGGCCAGACCTATAGTTTCAGAAATGTTAGTAAATAAAGGCCTGTTCTATTTCCCAATTCTAGCTAATATCCTGACAAATAAGTCAACTTTCTCTCAACAACCAGCAAGAACTTCCATTTCACATCTGTGTTGAATAGCCAAGGCATTTTTTTTTTCAAAAAGAATACTGAACCAAATGTTAATTTGAACATTAGGGTTTTGGACTCAAGATCATATATTACCAACATGAGCTCTAATATTATTGTTAATGATTAATTATTATGTTCATTACATTATGGAATAAAGAAACTAGCAAATGCCTGGCTGGTGTGGTTCAGTGGTTGTGTGTTGACTCATGAACCTAGAGGTCACGGTTAGATTCCTAGTCAGGCTCTATCCCCAGTAGTGGGTGTGTAGGAGACAGCCAATTAATGAGTCTCTCTCTCATTGATGTTTCTATCTCTCTCTTCCTCTCATTTCCTCTCTGTAAAATCAATAAAAAATTATTGTTTTAAAAAGAAAGAAAATAGCCCTAGCTAGTTTGGCTAAGTAGACAGAGCCTTGGTCAGCAGACTGAGGGGTCCCGGGTTCGATTGCAATCAAAGGCTCATACTGGGGTTGCGGGCTTGATCCCTACTAGGGAGCATGCAGGAGGCAGCCAATCAATGATTCTCTCTCATCATTGATGTTTCTATCTCTGTCTCCCTCTTCCTTCCTCTCTGAAATCAATAAAAATATATAAAAAATAAAAAGAAGTAAACTAGCAAAGAATACTTTTTATATACATAAATAATCTTGATTTTTCTGCTATAGTCAAACCCCTATAATAAGCATCATAGATAAATACATGAGTAAGAATCACTTTGTTCTTGTGGAGCTTGCAACACAGTATGGAAGGTAGAGTTTAACCAAACAATGACCACATAGTTTGCTAAATAATATAGAAAATATATATATACCAAATGCTATGGGAAAATTCAAGGAGTAGTGATAACTGTCTGTGTCATTCAAGAAAGCTTCCAAGATATTTGAGTTAGGTTGTGAGGTATGAGTAGAAGTTTGCCAGATAGAAAAGACTTGCAGTGACACAGAACTTTGTGGGCAAAGGCACAGAGGTATTAAATAGCAATAGTTCAATGAGGATGGAATAGAAAGAAATGACATGAAATGAGACTTAAATGATGACTGTGCTTTAAAACAAATAAGTGATAAGAAATATGGTTTTGGTAAATATGAAGCCTGCTAAGAAATTTTAAGTGATAGTAACAGGTAATTTAATTAGTGTGCAAACTTGAAGTCACTCTAGCATACACATTAATCATATCTGGTTCACTCAGTAACACTTCCAAGCTTGTGTTACAGATTAATCTTCTCATTTGTTCAGAAATGTGTGAAAAGTGTTTCTGATTGCCAGTGGTCAGGTTGTCCTGGCCTCCCTAGGCTCAGTGCCTACAGATTATATTAAGGAGCTTTTCACATGAACACAAAAGTTTTATTTTCTTCTGTCTTGTAATCGCTACTAGTTTTTTTTAAATATATTTTATTGATTTTTTACAGAGAGGAAGGGAGAGGGATAGAGAGTTAGAAACATCGATGAGAGAGAAACATCGATCAGCTGCCTCCTGCACACTCCCCACTGGGGATGTGCCCGCAACCAAGGTACATGCCCTTGACTGGAATCGAACCTGGGACCCTTGAGTCCGCAGGCTGACGCTCTATCCACTGAGCCAAACCGATCAGGGCGCTACTAGTTTTTAAGTCCAACTATTTAGAGCTTTAAGATTTTGATTTTCTTAAATGGAACATTAAGATTTTGTTTTGCTTCAGGAACAAAGGTTACCTTGGTATTATTGTACATATCTGCATGCACACCATTTTTGTGTCAAAAGAATTTTTACTTCAAAGACATTCCAAGAAAATTTGAGAAGTGCTTATAAGTTGAATTGAATAGTATGATATAAATGCTTTCAATTAGTAATCCATGGTGTTATTCAACTGCATTAATAAATGAGTGCAATGGTCCTTTGGATGATTCAGAATGACCTAAGTATGCCCCTTTCTCCCCCAAAATGGAAATATAGATATCTCTGTGCTTATACTTGTAGTGTTCATTGTATTTACTCTTTCTTTTTAATTTTGTGACACACTGAGATGTGCCTATTGGAAATTAAGAAAGGTATTCTGCAACTTCTGTAAATTTTCTGGCAATAAAATTATTTTATAGTTTAAATTAAATCCCAAAGCAGAAAGAAATAAAGTCTATGAAAAAAGCCAAGAAAAATGAATCTAAACATTTCTATTGTTAACCATCAAAAATGCTTTACTTTTCTGTCCTTTAATTGAAATCTTAATTTCTCTTATCAGTTTTGTATTCTGCATTTGTGCACCAGTGAATATCCAGTAACATAGCTGATACACCAAACTGGTGATATAATTGGATAAATAGCAAAAGAGAATAAATGTAAAAGAAGGATGTATTGCACTCCTATTATTTGAGTTAAGGAGACCTTATTCCATATCCATATGTATGCATCATGTGTGTGTCTGTGTGTGTGTGTTATAAATAAAGGTGCATGTAACCTGTGTTTTAACCAGCTCCAGAAAGCTGGTGAAAGCTAAGATTTCTTTTGCCAAGAGCAAATTGCCAGTGGTCAAGGTCATGACTCTGGTGACTTTTTAAGTAATAACTGAGATGCCAATATAGTCATTGCAAAGGTCAAGACCCTGCATCACTGAGTTACACAATTGTGGCTCTCACTCTGCAATAGCAGATAATGATGCACTCAGCAGACTGCTCTAAGTTTTTTGATACTTAACTAACCTGAAAAAGAGCTTCAGGCATGATTGAACAGACAACTCCCTCCTAGAAGCCAGGCTTTTCTAAGGATCACATGTACTGAAGGGACAACTTTCAGTAAAATGGACCATTAGGGCGAAATAACCCATCATTTTCTTGGACAAATAATGGTTCTTAAATATTGGATAAGGGAGCAATACCTTTCTTACCTTCCTTGTCCCTTGATTTTTCATTTGTGTAATATAGGGGAAGGTTTTTTGCTTTTTGGTAATTTTAGTCTTTTGCAGACTTTATTGATTTATAGTTATTTAAAGTGACAATGAATGTGTTAGTTGATATAAATTCTGTAGGATTATTATACAGATTATATGCTCATTCATATTAGCACCATTTAGGTGTTGTTCTTAAAAAAGGCTGAAGGACATGAGTACAAAAAGAAGTGGAATAAAGTTCATGATTATTTTAATGAGTCACTGAAAAAATGCCTGCTTTAAAGGCAAGGCTACAATTCTTAAATCAAAGACCGGGTGGGGGTAATGAAAGAAAATTACACCATCTCACTACATCACCTATCATGGATTCAGATATGAAAATGGCCTTATGAAAAAAAAGCACAATTCTGCATATGATGAGATAAACAGAACTTTAAAATTTTAACACCCAGCACTACCATTGACTGACTGTATTAGAAAGGCATCTTTCTTTGTCTCTCATATGGTATACATGTAGACAAAGAACTATTTATAATCTTTAGCTATGTCTTTAAATAGAGATAGGTATTTCTAAATTATTGCAGGTGCTATTGAAAGAAAAAGAAAGAAAAAATCAGAATAGTTCGTGGAGTGTTCAAGGTTAATTGATGATTGGTTTGCCTTTAATTTTTGGAGAAAGTCACTAAAATCAGATTATTAAGACCAAGGGTCTTGAATCAGATGGGCTAAATTCAGACCTTGGTCACTGGTTACTTTGATTTTTAGATGCCAAAGTGATCGTGAGTAAGGTTATTAATTTTCTGAGACTTATTTTATTTTTACCTATAAAATGGGAATGATACCTATCTTTCATGCTTTCTATAAGGATAAACTTGATCATGTATATAAAGCATTTATCATCAAAGAGTTGGTATTCAGTAGCTAATAGTAGCTATATATCTTAGAGGAATCTTATTTATAACTATTTTCTGAAAGTGTATAATTCATGAAAGGAACCAAAAAATACTCTCACATTGAATTTCTTGTGTTGAGCTTGTGTAATTATCCAGGTGTAAGTAATTTACTTTGCATAAATTCTCTAGAAACTCTTCTTACCTTATGGAAAACAAAATATATAAGAATATTTTTAAGTAAAAATATTTTTATCATTATATCCCACTTGATTATATCTAATTTATTTCTATTAAAAAGATAGAAATCTTAATATGTAATGTAAACCATTATATAAAATTATTGCCCTTATTATAAGAGCAATTAAGCAAATAAGACATTAGAAAAATATTTCCTTTCAAATATCCATTGACTTTTATTTTAAAAATTTCAGTAAAGATACCAATAAAAATATATTTAAAATAGTAAGAAGGTATATACTTCTATGTAAATTATACCATAAAAGTTCTGTAACTATGGCCCACTCAAACCCATATTCTAGACCCTACATATGAATTACAAGAACACAAGACCATAAATGAGCCATGTTGCTGAGAAGAAAATCAGGGAAGTTTATCTGAAGGCCTGGTTTTAAATAAATTTCTTAAGAGCAGAATTGTTGGGAAGATGTGCAGGACCACTTTAACTACAAAGCACTTTTATCTCCCCCAAATTTTTAATACTTAAAATATTAAGTTAACATGTGTTTAATTAGGTATTACAAATCACATGTAACTTTATACACTTATTAAATTTATTAAATTCTTATGTTAAATATATATTAGCCAGGGTTCTCTAGAACCAATAGAAGAGGGAGCATTACATATTTTTATTAAATATATATTTTTACAAGTAGGCTTATTATATGTAGTAATGTATTATAAGAAGTTGATTCATGCAATTATGGAGATTGAAAGTCCCAAGACCTGCAGTCGGCAAGCTAGAGACTTGGGAAAGCCAACGGTGTAGTTCCTGTCTAAGTTCCAAGGCCTGAAAAGCAGGAGAGACAATGATCTAAGATGTAGTCAGAATTTAAGTCGAAGGCATAAGAGCAGCGTCTCAATCAGGCAGAGACCATGCTTCTCCCTTTCTCAACTCTTTTGTTCTGTTCAGGCCATCAAGGAATAGGATGAGTCCCACCCACATTGGGGAAGATAATCTGATTTATTCAATCTACTGATTCAGATGTTAATCTCATCCAGAAATATCCTCACAGATATATCATAGTAATGTTTAACCAAATATCGGACAACCCATGGCCCAATCAAGATAACAGATAACATTAAACATCACCCCTTGTCAACTTGACATCCACATGCATCTTAAACCATACTTAAGCTCCAAATAAAGACAATGTCAAGGTCATAATCTTGTTACAACCTGCATATAACCAAAAACCAAATATGTTACAACCTGCATATAACCAAAAACACACTAACCACTTTTCCGGGAGGGGAGGAAAAGTCCTTGAGTGATTTCTTTACTCTTCCAAGATATCTCATAGCTTAAGTAGTATGATATAAAATTAGCAATACTTAAGTAATATGATATGCATGTTATGTTGTATGATAAGGAAATAAGAGAAGGAATAAAACACATTTTTATACACACATGCACTCATAAAATAAAGAAGAAAAAGTCATGGCAATTACAGTCCTGATTCTTTTTTTCATTGTTTAAAGTACTACACATAGTAGCCCTAACGGGTTTGGCACAGTGGATAGAGCATCGGCCTGCGGACTGAAGGGTCCCAGGTTTGATTCCGGTCAAGGGCATGTGCCTTGGTTGCGGGCACATCCCCAGTGGGAGATGTGCAGGAGGCAGCTGATCAACGATGTGTCTAACTCTCTATCCCTATCCCTTCCTCTCTGTAAAAAAATCAATAAAATATATTTAAAAAAAATAAAGTATTACACATAGTAGTAGATATATCTCCTTTTTTCCTCATTGACCTTCCCCCAGCCTCCCCTACCCCTGTCGCATGCCCTCATCCCACCCACCCACAGTGTCTTGTGTCC
Organism: Myotis brandtii; assembly: GCF_000412655.1. Classification (NCBI taxonomy): domain Eukaryota; kingdom Metazoa; phylum Chordata; class Mammalia; order Chiroptera; family Vespertilionidae; genus Myotis; species Myotis brandtii. The sequence goes on along the minus strand of NW_005364412.1, from coordinate 22 downwards.
ATTGATTGTGCTTATATGCATG
>NW_005364411.1:0-771 GCF_000412655.1 Myotis brandtii | reverse complement strand
ATTTTTATTACAGTTTTGGATAGAATTCTTTTCATTAATAAAACTCTTTTTTCGAAATGGTTGAGATTGCTGTCTAGAAAGGCTATTATTTTTATTTTATATGAACTGATAACCAGTGTCGTTGAACTTATTGGTTTTTATAGTAGTGCAGTAGGAATTTCTTGATTTTCTATGTAGACAAACACCAACATGTTAGTGATTTCTCTCTTTTTTTTTTTAATTTAAGCCTTTTCTAGTTATATAACTTTGGGGCACATGGTTAAACTATGCCTTAGTGGTCTCATGTAAAATAAAATAATAATTACCCACCTCAAAGGAAACAACACAATGCCTGGCACATACTAAACAGCCAGCAAATACTGATCATTGTTATTTTATTCTTGATGTTGTTACACTGGTTCAAAGATAAAATTACCTCGATTTTTATATATGTTTTTTCTTTTCCTGTCTAATGACCTATTTCCTGTTTACAGAAGAGATGTATGCATTTATCATAGTTTTAAGTCATTCCAGGTTTTTAAACATACAATATTTAAGTGAAATTTCCTGTTAACTAGGTCAATTCCCCTCGTTTTTGGATTTCATACCTTTTTCTCTCTTATATCAAATTCCTCCCTCCCTTCGCTCACTCTGTCTCTCTTGAAGTACATCTTATTTCAGAATGAGTTCTTGGGAGATAATTATTTTTAAACGAAGCAATTTTAATATTGTGATCATGGTGCAGATAAACCCTTTGGTTTTAGGATCTTCTTAATAATTAACTAGTTATGG
>NW_005364410.1:0-253 GCF_000412655.1 Myotis brandtii | reverse complement strand
TGGAGTTGTCTTGTGCCAAGAGCCTGACATCCTGGGCTGAGAAAGCCCTGTCCCAGGACTCTCCTTTGTCCTGTATTGGCCCCTCTTGCCCTTGTGTCAAGAGGGACCCCCTCCTCACTGTCCAATTGCCCACAGCTGTTGCCTGAGCTCTCTGTTCATGCTGAGGTTGAAGCCTCATGGTGGCTGGTAACATGGATCTGTCTCTCACCCAATGGCTTGAGCTGGGCCCTCCCTGGAGAAGAAACCTGGGTTC
>NW_005364409.1:4554-5313 GCF_000412655.1 Myotis brandtii | reverse complement strand
GCACAGAGAGACAAAGTAAGCTGCCCAAGGTCACAGCTAATGGTGGGGCCAGGATTTGAACTAGGGGAGTTTAATTGGGAATAAAGCTAGGCACTGAGTTGATAGAAAGACCCATCAGGTACAAACCCTGCCTTGAAGGAGAGGAAATCTAACAGGGAAGGAATGATGATGACCTTGACTTCCTTCCAGGAAGAAGGACCAGTCCCAGAAGAAGGGCTGCTGAGACTAAAGCAACTCTTGCTTCAGGTGGTCAATGCAGGAGCTTGAAGGCCAGGGTCAGGCACCCGGGCTGTTAGGTGGATAGTGAGTGGGAGGTACTCGTGAGTGTGGTGGGACTGGTGCTCCATGAAGGTGTTTTCGGAAACCCAGTGTGGGTGGCTCATAGGCAGGAGAGCCTGGGAGAGGTGGAGGTTGGAGTGGGGCAGTACAGGGGTGGTGGGTCTGAGAGGAAACAGGCATTCTAGTCTTGGGTGACAGTGGAAATGAAGGGAAGGGTGGAGAGACGGGGTAGGGAGTGGTGCCTGAGCCTGAACAAGTGAGTGTGAAGCATGGTGGGAGGCCCTGGTGGATCTGCCTGGAAATTGGAGGGGGCGGGTGAGGATATGGGCAGTCTGGGGAGCAGAGGCTGGGCAAAGGGGAAGTCACAGGAAAAGGGCGAGGAGGGCGCCGGGAGTGACCTCTGTGGGACGCCCACATTTAGGGCAGGAGGAGGCAGAGGAGGAGCAAAGGAGACCAAGAGGGGCCAGAAAGGCCCGAGGA
>NW_005364409.1:0-980 GCF_000412655.1 Myotis brandtii | reverse complement strand
AAAAAAAAGAAAAAAAGAACTTTGATGAGAAAAAGAAGTTATATCTAGGTGTTCACTGAGTGAAACTTGGGCTTGCTTTCAGGGAACACAGGAACACACCACAGCCATACCTGTCATCTTAGACCAGTAGAGATCTCACACCTCCTCACACCTCAGGACATTCGTTACAAACAGCTGGAGATGATGCTATTGCGATCACTACTCTACCATGATTACGATTCTTAGCACCACCACACTGTCTGACATGCTGCTATTCAATACAGGCATAAAGGAACATGCTATTGCACAAATGGGTTCTTTTTACTATTTGGATACTATTTCAATATAATTCGTTTACGCTGTAAGCTCCTGTATTTTATTTTACATTTAAAAACATTATTCTGAGAAGAGGCCCACATTTTCTCCAGGCAGCCAGGGGGCCCCTGGCACAGAAATGGTTAAGACCCTTGTCCAGGGAAACAACCAAGGAGGAGTGTAAAGAGTGAGTGTCATACAAGCCAGAACAACTGCCCAAACCCCACAGGACCTGGGATTGCAGTCTATCTGATTATTTAAAACAGTGTGATAGAAAAATGCTGCTGTGGAAAACATTTATGATAAGTATAGGCAAAAAACACAGGCATAATAACAGCAAACCCATGTGTGTACAGACACATAAATCCTATTTTTGTGTGTTTCTTTTTGTTAAAGGGTGTGTAGAGGGAGCTAAATTATAATGCCAACAATGGTTGTTTAGATAATGGTGCTATCGGTCATTTTTATTTTCTTATTTGTGCCCCCCACCACCCCAATTTTCCATAGGCAACAGCTATCATTAATATAATCAGGAAGAAATGTTATCTTAAGTCCTTATTTGAGCCCGACTGGTATATCTCAGTGGTTGAGCATGAACCTATGAACCAGGAGGTCATATTTTGATTCCTGGTCAGAGCATATGTGTAGGTTGCGGGCTCCATCCCCACTAGAGGGCGTGCAGGAAG
>NW_005364408.1:0-779 GCF_000412655.1 Myotis brandtii | reverse complement strand
GAATGACAGTTGCACACTGTTGTGTTCCAATCATCATATAGATGTTTTTCATACATTATCTGACTTAAAAAAATCTTTATTGTTGAAAATATTACATATCACAATAACCTATAAAAAGGAGAGAAGGCTTAGGCGTATTAAATGATTCCCTAAATTACTGTAGTTGTTAAAAGGGTCCCCACTTTTAATATCCTACCTTGAAAAGTAAAAACACACTCTTTTTATCTACCTTGGAATGTAAAAGCACACTATTTTTATTGAAAAGTTTCTCCAATCACACAGCTTTTACATATATCAAGACATTTGCTACAAAATCAAACAACTGAATTTGAAGTCTTGATTGCTAAGTATTTCTTTATTGACTCATGCTGGTGCTATGATGTTATTTAGTTGACTTGATTTTATTCAAATTGTATCACTTTTGTTTACTTGTTTTGCCCCCAAAATCTGAAAAATTCCCAAATTGATTAGAATAAATGATCCCCAACTGCCAACTAGATTATTTGAAACCACATAGATTAAGCTACTAATTGTTTTACATCTTGTTGTTCCTTGTTTTTCTTCTTTTGTAGTTGTCGTTTGCCTTTGAACTAGTTATTATGCTCTTAGTCAACTATGGCCATGTATTAAAACCTTTCAGAAAGATGGTTTAAAAGAGTGATTAACACTTTATAAATGGAGAGGGTGTGGTGGAGAAAAGTGAAAATAGTTGCTTAACATCATAATGGAAAATAAAAAAAGAAATTAGAATCTAGTTTCTTTGACTTTAACCTCTCAGG
>NW_005364407.1:0-771 GCF_000412655.1 Myotis brandtii | reverse complement strand
ACATGCCAAGCTCAAAAGGTTCACCATCACTGGCCTAATGTATGCTCTAGTTTCTATGACTTCTATTTCTGATGTTCTTTCTGCTTTAGAAATTTTACTTGAAATTATTGCTCTAGCTTCTAGAGACCCATCATCATCATCATCATCATCATCATCATTATTCTTTATCCCAGGTAGACAAGCTATATATACAGTACAAACCATATGGGTTATCATCTGTTAGGCAGTTATACTTTTACAGTTTAGCTACATTTTATGCCCTAACTTTCTGTCTCTCAAAACTGCATAAGGTTTCTAAGTTTAAATTTAGGACACAAAACAGCAAATAATCTGGAGAGATGTCACTGATGACAAGCACACTCTTCTTTAGTGTAATATTTACAATTACTTTTGTTCAACTAGCTGAGGTAGTGAACAAAGAGGTGAGAGGGGCCTTAGGGACACACTGCTTTATCAGAAATGGTCAACCTCTCAGTGTCTGGGTCACAGCCGCCTTTGAGTCACAACTCTACTAGCAAGATTTTCATTTTTCATCCTGAAAAGGACATTGGAATTGTGTCACAGTTAGCATTTCACCATCTGCAGAATATCTAATTCTCCATGAGAGGCTCAGGGAGATGAATGTTTTGTGCTCAAAGCTCAATGACAGTGTGACTGGGCAGGCCATAGTGCTAAAACTTTTACTAAGGGGATGGGGAGTTATAAGATCCAGGCATCATAGCTTATGAAACGCAGAAATCAAACTGAAACATGTGGTTTTCCTCTGGGCAG
>NW_005364406.1:0-507 GCF_000412655.1 Myotis brandtii | reverse complement strand
GCCAAGGAGGCTTCCTTAGACATTCCCCCAGATAGTCAGTCCACTGGGGAGAATGCTGAGGTTCTGGGGATACCCCCAAACCACCAAAGACAAGAAGAAACAAAAGATGATCAAATGCTGTTGTTTTACGTGGCCTAAAAACCCAATTCGTAGACCTTCTGTCTTTTGGTCCAAGTTTGGCTCAGATGAAGACTGGGTGTGCCAAACTCTAGTTATTTATGTAAATGAAAAGACCTCATCCACAGGAGGAGAAAGATTATGCCCTTTGCTGGTTACAGGGACATGCCCATGTGTTTCCTCTTAAAGAAGAAGGAGGGCTTCAAGAAAAAACCCTGGGACCCCTTATCATGCTTACCTCCTCCTTATATTCCACAGACTGGGGAGCAGGAGGAGCAGAGGGCGACCAAGGAGCCAGAAGGGACAGGGACTAAAGATTGTCGGGGAGCTCAGCCAACTGCTCCTTACCCGATTCTAAGAAAAGAATTAGAGCAATGTAGGAAAGACATC
>NW_005364405.1:0-741 GCF_000412655.1 Myotis brandtii | reverse complement strand
AGGAAAAGGACCCAGTTCAGAATCACACATTGCATTGTTGTGTCTGGTGTGTCTCTTCATCCTCCTCCTATCTGCTCAACCCGCTGAGTCTTTCTGTGACTCTCACACTCTTCACATACCTGAGATATACAGGCCATATCTTCACATACATGAGATATACAGGCCACATCATTTGAACGTTGTTCAGCTCCCTGAGTCTGCCTGGTGTTACTCCTGCTCACAATAAGATTTTGCATTTTGGGCAGGGCTGTCCCAGAGGAGATATTTTGTCTTCCTTGGGGCCTCGGATCAGGAGGCAGGTAGCTTTGACTTGAACCGTCACTGGTGATGTGAACCTTGATCACTTCATTAAGGTGGTGTCTGCTCTGTTTCTCCATGTAAAGTTCCTCTTTATTCCTTTTATGTATCTTTTATTATTATTATTTTGAGAGGCCCGATGCATGAATTCGTGCACCAGTGGCGTCCCTTGGCCTGGCCTGTGGGATCATGCCAAAACTGGCTCTCCGACATCCCCTGAGGCGTCCCAGATTGTGAGAGGGCACAGGCCAGGCCGAGGGACCCGCTGGTGCACAATCAGGGCCAGGGAGGGATGTGGAAGGTTGGCCTGCTGGGGAGGTCCACAGGAGGGCTCCAGGACATGTCTGGCCCTTCTCACTCAGTCCGGATCGGCTGGACCCCAGCAGCAATCTAACCTACAGTCAGAGTGTGTGCCCCCTGGTGGTCAGTGCATGTCATAGCGAG
>NW_005364404.1:0-536 GCF_000412655.1 Myotis brandtii | reverse complement strand
AACACTCACCTCACCTCCTGGGTCCAAAGGGCCCCCCCGACCTGTTTATGAGACTTCCTACTGCCTGGGCTGCAGCGGCCCCACGGCTTTCGAGCCCCTTGCAGTGCTCTAGCTGGGCAGACCTAGGCCTGGGGGGAGGGCCTCCCAGCCTGAGGCTGGGGCTCCCCTCGCCCCTTCCTGAGGAGGGATGATGCTGTAATTGAGACACAGTGTGTGAGCTCTGCGAAGGCTCACAACCCTGGACCCACCGTGCCTGCAGAGTGAGCGGAAAGCAGGACCCGCCAAGGGCGGCAGGCCTGTTTCTCAGGACCTGGGCCTCCACGCGGCGCGCTCCTGAGCGGCTCACATGGGCCGTGGTCTCATCGGCCTGGAGCAAGGGAGAGAGAACACTGAGCCCGACCTGGAGTGTCTGCATCTGCACCCAAATTCCCGATTTCCAAGCAGACCCTCTCGCCCGCGGGAAGTTTCCGAGGCTATTTTCTCTGCTTCTTTTCTCTCGACTTTTCCCTTCTCCACTTGCTGTTGCTGGCAGGAAG
>NW_005364403.1:0-887 GCF_000412655.1 Myotis brandtii | reverse complement strand
CTCTCTGAAATCCATAAAAATATATATTTTTAAAAAATTGGGAATCAAATTGTGACCTCCTGGTTCATAGGTGGACGTCCAACCACTGAGCCACGCTGGCCAGGCTGTTTTTTACTATCTATAAAAATAAAAGCGTAATATGCTAATTAGACCAACGTCCTTCCGGACAGCCTTCTGGATGAAGCCAGGGCTTTGAGGGAAGCCTGGGTCCCGGGTGCCAGAGGGACGCCAGTGGTGGCAGCCGGGGGAAGGAAGGCCTGCTCTTGCACGCATTTCGTGCACCGCGCCGCTGGTATATACATACCTATGATAAAGGTTAATTTGTAAGTTAGGCACAGTAAAAGGTTGACAACAATACTAATAAAATAGCAAAATTAGAACAATAAACTGTAATAAATAAGTAACGTGCCCGTGGCTGGGTAGCTCAGTTGGTTGGAGCGTTATCCCGTACACCAAAGGTTTCACATTTGATCCCCGGGTGGGATGTGTGTGGGAGGCAACCAATGGATGTTTCTCTGTCACATCGATGTTTCTCTCTCTCTCTCTCTCTCTCTCTCTCTCTCTTCTTTCTCTAAAAATCAATAGAAGGGCATATCCTCAGGTGAGGATTTTTAAAAAAAAAGTGCCCAGCCGGCGTGGCTCAGTGGTTGAGCATCGACCCATGAACCAGGAGGTCAGGGTTCGATTCCGCTCAGGGCACAGGCCCGGGTTGCGGGCTGGATCCCCAGTGTGGGGCGTGCAGGAGGCAGCCAATCCATGATGCTCTCTCATCATGGATGTTCCTTTCTCCCTCCCCCTTCCTCTCTGACATCAACAAAAATATATTAAAGAGAAAGAAGGAAACCCTGGCGGGTGTGGGACTTGCCAGCTGCCTCCGTGGAGTGTGG
>NW_005364402.1:2039-2654 GCF_000412655.1 Myotis brandtii | reverse complement strand
ATCCCCTAGTCTCTACCTCTCTCTTCCCTTCCCGTGCCTCAGTGTCCCCGCCTGTAGAATAAGAAAGTCGGAGTAGTGAATTCTGCCGGAAGTTCTGGCTTTAACACGCGGTTCGGAAAGCGGGTTTTTGTTGGCTTTTTAAAGTTGAGGGTTTGGGACCTCCGGTCCGCAGAGTGGGATGACTCATGCGCTCCGGGGTTTGTCACGGGGCCATTATCAGCCTTTGCAAGATCCTTCTTGTGCTCCACTTAACATTATTATTCTTTTATTTCATTTCTTCCTGACTCAGCTCTTAATGTGTTTTCTTAAAAAAATATATTGATTGATTTTGAGAGAGAGAGAGAGAGAGGAAAGAGAGAGAGAGATTTGTTGTTCCGCTTATTGATGCATTCATTGGTTGATTCGTGTGTGTGCCTTGACCTAGAATCAAACCTGTAACCTTGGTGAATCAGGTCGATGCTCTGACCAACTGAGCTAGCTGGCCAGGGTCCTGTTTTTTATTTTTATTTCTCAGATCTCTGTAGGTTGCTTTCTTTTTTCTTCTTCTTCTTTTTTTAAAAATATATTTATATATATTTTATTGATTTTTTACAGAGAGGAAGGGATAGGGATAGA
>NW_005364402.1:0-214 GCF_000412655.1 Myotis brandtii | reverse complement strand
ATACTGTTGGAGGGGTTCTTGGCAGGCTGGGGCTCAGCTCCTATGTCCTGGGGAGGTCCCACTTTGGGGGGAGTGGTGGCAGGAGGGTCATGGTTCTGCAGGGCCCTGTGCCCAACACTCCTACCCCATCTCTGCCTTTGCCACATGCTGTGCAACTTTAGGCAAGTCACATTCCCTCTCTGTGCATGGTACTTTATTTTTCCCCCCAATATAT
>NW_005364401.1:0-502 GCF_000412655.1 Myotis brandtii | reverse complement strand
ATGGCAATGGTGACGGTGGTGGTGGACATCACAGAGCGGCATTGGGCTGAGGTAAAACATTGGAGGAACACCATTGGGAGAGGGGGACACCAACACAGTAATTCTGCCATTGTGAACAGCACACTGCAGCAGTAGAATGAACAAGGGGGGGGGGGAGGGCATGCTTGTGCACACACAGGATGACAAAACAAGATCCAACAACACACAAAGACTAATGAGACACATACATGGTGGGGTGGGGGCAGTGGGAGATAACACTGGTGCGTACAGACCACAAATCCATCCTCTTGATCACGCTTTTTGCAGAGGCTGCTCTACCACATGGGCCATACTCACTCTGCGTCCCCTAGGAGTTGGCCTCAACTTCACAGGTTGAAGGCCCATGGAGGGGAAAAACGGGTAACGGCGCAAAGTAGACTCAGTCGGCTTCAAAACGCTGACTTCATTTATTTCAGGAGTGTACATGCTCAAAGCAAACCCAAAAAGGTAGACAAGGGACACT
>NW_005364400.1:0-542 GCF_000412655.1 Myotis brandtii | reverse complement strand
CATCTCCTGAACCTGAGCTTCATGCCTTTTTATGGCTCCAGCTAAGGCTTTGCAGCTCACGCTCTGCACAGCCAGGCTCGCCCCCTCTGCACTGGGGGGAAGGGACGGCAGTCTGCGGAGGCGCCTCCAGAGGGCGCTCTGCCGGGGCCAGGCAGGTGTTAGTGCACCATCTGGCAGACAGGTTAGGAGCCCCAGGCAGGCCCTGGCTGGTGTGGCTCAGTGGATGGAGCACCGGCCTGCGGACCGAAGGGTCCCGGGTTCGGTTCCGGTCAAGGGCACGTGCCCGCGTTGCAGGCTCGGTCCTCAGTAGGAGATCTCTCCCTCCCTCTCCCTTCCTCTCTGAGATCAAAGAACCCTGGCCAGTGTGGCTCAGTTGGAGTTGGTTGGGTACCATCCTGTGCCCCAAAAGGCCACCGGTTCAGTTCTGGTCAGGGCACATGCCTGAGTTTCAGCTCAATCCCCAGTGGGGCGGTGTGCAGGAAGCAAGAAACGTTTCTCTCTCTCTCTCCCTCCCTCCCTCCCTCCCTGTCACTCAGAAGCAC
>NW_005364399.1:0-786 GCF_000412655.1 Myotis brandtii | reverse complement strand
TGCATATCCCCTCTTTATTAGATAGGATAATTTTCTAGTGAGTTACATATAAATTGTGTATATATAAAGTTGATATCTTTATATGTACATATAAAGTTGATATCTTTAAACCCCAATTACAGATTCTTTGAAAATGTATTTTACAAGTTCTTGTAACACTTACACCATGTCACTTCTGCTCAGAATGTTTAAAAGGGCTTCCCATCTCACTTAAGGTAAAAGTCCAAGTCCTTACAGTGGCCTCCTGTGTAATTTGGTTCCCTGTTACTTATCCTCCAAAACGTAACTACCACTGTAACATTACTCCTACTTTATTAGTCCCCTGTTTGCTGTTCCTTGAGCATGCCAATCTTGATTCCATTTCAAGGCCTTTATATTATTCTCCTAGAACTGTTTTCCTCAGTTGTTCCCTTCAGTATTCTGCTCAAATGTTATCAAGGCACTTTCCTTGACCTAGGTAGGGAAAGTAAATAGCATCTCCCCAGCTTTTCCTGTTACTCTACTTTGTTTTATTTTAATAGCACTCATAGCCATCTGACATATATTAATTGATTTCTTCATACATTGTCCTCTCGCCCCACTAGAAAGTACAAAGTCACTGAGTATAGCAATTGTATTTATTTTGTTGACTGGCATAGAGAGAGAGAGAGAGAGAGAGAGAGAGAGAGAGAGGTATCTAGCAAGTGAGACTGTTAGTCTCAGAGGTTGTTAGATTTGTCTAACTTTTCATTCGCTGTGATACATGGGAAGTTAAACCTTCTGATTTTTAGTCTGTTGATCTTGACA
>NW_005364398.1:417-840 GCF_000412655.1 Myotis brandtii | reverse complement strand
CTGGGATCAGTAGAGCCGCGAGGCCTCCTGGCCCCTGAAGCAGCGTAAAGCAAGGCCTCCAGGCACTAGGATCAGCGGAGCTGGGAGGCCTCTAGGCACCAGGATCAGTGGAGCTTCGAGGCCTCCTGGCACCGGGATCAGTGGAGCAGCGAGGCCGCCCAGCACCGGGATCAGAGGAGCAGTGAGGCCTCACTGCCCCTGTGTCAAGCAGAGCCACGAGGCCTCCCAGCACCGGGATCAGCGGAGCAGCAAGGCCTCCTAGCACTGGGATCAGCTGAGCAGTGAGGCCTCCTGGCCCCTGGACCAGTGTGACAGGGGGTGGCCCCCAAACCCCCTGATCACCCTGCGGCTCTGTGTGTGACAGGGAGCAGGGCCACAACCTCCCTATCCACCCTGCTCTGTTCGTGACAGGGGAAGGCGCCC
>NW_005364398.1:0-224 GCF_000412655.1 Myotis brandtii | reverse complement strand
GGCCTAAGCCAGCAGGTCGTTATCTCCCGAGGGGTCCCAGACTGTGAGAGGGCACAAGTGGGGCTGAGGGACACCCCCCCCCGCCAGTGCACAAATTTTTGTGCACCGGGCCTGTAGTATTAACTATAAAATTATAATGATACCACTAACATACATTATATATTATAGAAGTATTTTATATTATTAATTTTAACTAGAGGCCCAGTGCATGAAATTCGTGCACT
>NW_005364397.1:1124-1570 GCF_000412655.1 Myotis brandtii | reverse complement strand
CACATTTTGGATGGTTGGGAAAAGTCAAAAGAAGAAACTATTTCCTGACACCTGAAAGTGAGGTGAGATTCAAATGTCAGTGTCATAAATGAAATATTCTTGGAACGGCCGCATTCACTGTTTACAGTTCCAGCAGCAGAGCCCAGCAGTTGTGACAGCCTGCAGGGTCTGCAAAGTCCAAAATATTTACCCTCTGACCCTTTACAGAAAAACTGCCCGCCTCTGGCCTCAGAGGTAAGTGCTCCCTCCAGGCAGGAGACAGCAGCAGACCTGACAGGTCACTGGGCATGGAGCTGGGACAGCCAGCCCAGAGCCAGGAAGCAAGGCCGACCTTGACCCACTTTCTTTCCACAAGGTGGCTCAAGGTCAAGCAGAAGGGAGGCTTTGACCTTTCACTGCAGAGCCTCTAGGAAGTGGTAGAATGTTCAAATGAGAAAGGGCTATGG
>NW_005364397.1:0-1092 GCF_000412655.1 Myotis brandtii | reverse complement strand
GCTCTTTGGCCCCTTGAGTGTGGCTCTTCCTAAGCCTTAGGCGTACCCTAATTAAGTTAATAACAATGTACCTACCTGTATAGTGTAAGTTTAAAAAATTTGGCTCTCAAAAGAAATTTCAATCGTTGTACTGTTGACATTTGGCTCTGCTGATTAATGAGTTTGCCAACCACTCGGCTATGGGAATCAACTACCATATCCCATCAAGACTAAGATGCGCATTTTTTTTCACATTTGACACCTCTGAAAGCAAGATGTTCTAGTTTAAGTGAAAGAATTTCACTTAAACAACAGTGTCTTACAATAGGTCACACCTTAGTGGAGGCAGGTCCAGCCTCCTTCTTACCCTCCCATGGATGGGACACTCATTTCTTTAGTTGACGACAGATTTCATGATAAACTTCTTAGCATTGACCTGAAGTCTGTGAGCCTCCATTTTCTTTACATCAAATGGGGACGGTCTTAGTTTAACATAGTCACGTCAAGGGTCTTACAGATTGGATTCCGAGTGAGGGGTAAATGCTGGAGGGAGCACTTTGACCACTGGTGTGGGAGGAGAGAGCAGGCTGCAGGGGCCTCGGTCTGTGGGGGTGGTTCCCCAGGCTGCCAGGTGGGAGGTAGGGGTGAGCTTGTGTGGACACAAACCACTGAGACTATGACAGGGAAAGAAAGATTGCAGTGCTACAGACAGATTCGTGTTCCATCAACATCGGCAGGGGCACCTTTCAGCAGAGAGAAACCAGGAGCTATTTGAACAGTGGGGCCTGAGTGGAGGAAGGAGAGAGGCCAGAAGGAGGAACCCTCAGCTGGTTTGGCTATCCTTCCTTTCCCCTGAGCTCTGGGAGATGGTGCAGGAGCACCCTGCCTGATACTGTGATAACAACCACATGGAACCCTTCAGTCGCGTGTCCATCAAGAACGATTTCCATTAAGAATGATCGTCCCCTGCCCTGGCCGGTGTGGCTCAGTTGGTTGGGAGTCATTCCATGCACCTAAAGGTCGCCAGTTCGATTCCCTGTCAGGGCACATGCCAAGGTTGCGGGTTCCAGGTTCTGTCAGGGTGCGTACCTGAGGCAACTGCTTGATGTTTCT
>NW_005364396.1:0-572 GCF_000412655.1 Myotis brandtii | reverse complement strand
ATCAAGGGTGGGCAACCCCTGGCACGCGTGCCAAACACGGGAGGCCAGTGTGGTTCAGTGGTTAGAGCATCCCCTCATGAACCAAAGGGCCACGGGTTCGATTCCCGGTCAAGGGTATGTATCCGGGTTGCGGGTTCGATGCCCTGGCCCAGGTCCGGGCGCGTGCAGGAGGCAACTAATTGATGTGTCTCTCTCTCTCTCTCTCTTTCTATTTATCTCTCTCTCCCTCATTCGCTCTCTCTAAAAAGCGATGGAGCTCAGCCGGTGTGGCTCAGTGGATAGAGCGTCGGCCTGGGGACTCAAGGGTCCCGGGTTCGATTCCCGGTCAAGGGCACACGCCCGGGTTGTGGGCTCCATCCCCAACCAGTAGGGGGCGTGCAGGAGGCAGCTGGTCCATGACTCTCTCTCATCATGGATGTTTCTCTCTCCTCTCCCTCTGTCTTCCTCTCTGAAATCAATAAAAATAAATTCAAAATGAATAAAAGTAACACTTTCAAAGGCAGGGTTTTTTCTTGTTTTCCGCCCTGAAACTATATATTTTTTTAAAAATATATTTTATTAATTTTTTACAG
>NW_005364395.1:0-480 GCF_000412655.1 Myotis brandtii | reverse complement strand
TTACCCTTTTATTATGTAGGATAGAGGCCTGGTGCATTGATGGGGGCCGGGATTGACCTGGCCAAGCCCCCCAGCAGGGACCCTTACCCCATGAGGGTGTGGTCAGCCTGGGTGAGGGGCTGATGGCTTTTTGCAGGTTGGCCAAGCCCCCCAGCAGGGACCCTTACCCCATGAGGGTGTGGTCAGCCTGGGTGAGGGGCTGATGGCTTTTTGCAGGTTGGCCAAGCCCCCCAGCAGGGACCCTTACCCCATGAGGGTGTGGTCAGCCTGGGTGAGGGGCTGATGGCTGTTTGCAGTCCGGCCACAGCCCACAGCCACCCAAGCACCCAGTGGTGGCTGGCTGGAAGCAGGTATCTGGCATTTATTTAGCTTCTGTAATTGAAACTATGTTGCCTTTTGCGGAGGCCACAGCATCCAGGGCAGGTGGGAAGATTGGCTTCCTTCTTCGCCGGGGCAACCAAGCCTCCTGCTTGCTCCAGC
>NW_005364394.1:0-324 GCF_000412655.1 Myotis brandtii | reverse complement strand
CCACAACTCCAGCTGCTGGCACCTGGGACTGCGGGGCGGGTGGCTTATTCCTCTCCCGGGCCACAGCCCCAGCTGCTGGCACCCAGGACTGCGGGGCATGCAGCTTGTCCCTCTCCCGGGCTGTAGGCACAGGCGCAGCTGACAGTGCTTGGGACCATGGGGCAGGCAGCTTGTCCCTCTCCCAGGCCACAGCCCCAGCTGCTGAAGCCCAGGACCATGGGGCAGGCAGCTTGTCCCTCTCCCAGGCCACAGGCGCAGGCACAGCTGCTGGTACCTGGGACCATGGAGCAGGTGGCTTGTCCCTCTCCCGGGCCGCAGCCTGGC
>NW_005364393.1:0-1494 GCF_000412655.1 Myotis brandtii | reverse complement strand
AGGTTGAGAACCACTGACCTAGAGTATATCGTGCTAAATGAAATAAGTGAGACAGGGCAAGATAAATGCCATATGATTTCACTTATATGTGGAATCTAAAACAACAACAACAAAAACCAACAACAACAACAACAAAACTGAACAAACAGCATAGAAATAGATTCATAGGTAAAGAGAACATTTTGATGGTTGCCTGATGGGAAGGGATGAGTGAAAACAGCAAGGAATTAAAAAGTACAAATTGGTAGTTACAGAGTAGTCATGGGATGTAAAGTACAGCACAGGGAATATAGTCAATAACATTGTAATAACTATGTATGGTGTTTGATTGGTACTAGATTTATCGAGGTGATCACTTTGCAAGTTATATAAATGTTGTACAGCCAAAACTAATATAATATTGTAGATCAACTGTAACTGAAAATAAAAGAATTTCTAGAAGACAGCCTGTTTTTCATAACCATTTCTCTATTACCAGTCTTTCTCTCAGATCTCCTGGAAGATGGGTCAGAATTTTATGGATGAGGAAATTGAGGCCTATGAAAAATAAAACATTTTCCTAGGGTCTCCAAGTTACTCCATGGCAGAGCTGGGATGGAAATGCCAGGGTCAGAATGTTCCGGATGTTTTTATAGAAGGCTGTGAGCTCAGCCTGTGACAGGTGCTTTTGTTGTTTCATCAGATGGAACTATTGGGAAAGAGCTGGGCAAACACATTCTGAAGTCTGCACGCAAGGGGAGGGCAATCACACGTGTGTGTAGAGTTTGAAGCTACATTTTGCTTAATGCTCTGTTTGGGTGTACTTCACTACTTCCTGCCAATGCAGCAATCTCTACACACTAAGGAAACTTGGATTGTTCAATGATACACCTGATTATAATTCTAACTTCAGGAGGCAACACATTTCAAATCTTTTTCTAGCACATTTGCTATAGTCACCCTAAGTACAACAGATGAAGCATAAAATCTTTTATGAGCCAGTAAACAGAAGCTTCTGCCGCACAATGTTTCAAGATAAAAGTACTCCTTCTTTTCAATCCTGTAAAGTGGAGAGCTTTAGTCATGTGTTCCAGGATAAAAGGTAATAAAGCCTGATAAACCAGAGACAAATCTTTAGGTTTCTTTAATTCCAACCTGTCAACAAACATGAGCAGCGAAGCCATAACACCTCTCCCCTATGAACCCAGGATCAATGTGTGGGAGTTCTCTTGCAAGCTCTGTGAACATGCATGTGTGAAAATGTATCTTAACATACCTGGGTTTCAAAATCATTTTGGAATCAGGATAAACAGATTTACAAATGGGAAATTAACCAATAGTTCAACAGACTTGTGGTTTTCTTTCATGTTCACATATCATCTCCTTTTTCTCCTCCACACTGGATAAGAAAAAATTTTACTTTTATGTTCTTTGCTTTACTGAATAAACACTAATTTGAATGTTAATTGATGCTCTTCTAGGTAACACAGTAGCTGGATGATGTGCTACTGGGAA
>NW_005364392.1:0-539 GCF_000412655.1 Myotis brandtii | reverse complement strand
GTATCCAACATATCTAAACATAGAAAAGGCACAGTAAAATAAAATATCCTGCACCAAAGGCCATGACATTGAGACAGGCTGTGGGAAGGCAGACCTGTCCAGAGCACTGGTTAAAAGGTATAAAAGGTAAAAAATGATACATCTGTACAGGGCACTTAGTATAAATGGAGTTTGCAGGACTGGAAGCTGCTCTGGGTGAGTCAGTGAGTGAGTGTTGAGTGAATGTGAAGGCCTAGGATACTACCATACATGACTGTAGACTTTATAAACACTGTACGCTTAGGCTACACTAAATTTATTAAAAATATTCAATAATAAATTAAACTTAGCTACTGTGATGTTTTTAGTTCATAAACTTAAAATTTTTTTAAACTTTTAAACTTTTTTTATAATAACACAGCTTAAAACACAAACACATTGTACAGCTATTACAGAAACTATTTTCTTTCTTTATATCCTTAGTCTACAAGCTTTTTTTTCTATTTTAAAAACTTATTTTTTTCCTTTAACATTTTTGTTAAAAACTAAGACACAAACAC
>NW_005364391.1:0-761 GCF_000412655.1 Myotis brandtii | reverse complement strand
ATCCTCACCCAAGAATATGTTTATTGATTTTATAAAGAGAAGGAGGGAGGGAGTAAGGGAGGGAGGAAGGAAGGAAAGAGTGAGAGGAGAGAGAAGAGAACATCAATCCTATATAATAAAAGCCTAATATGCTGAGTGTCTGGTCTTCCGGTTGTCCGTTCAACCAATCAAAGCATACTATGCTAATAATATGCTAAGGCTATGACGTGCACTGACCACCAGGGGGCAGACGCTCAATGCAGGAGCTGCTCCCTGGTGGTCAATGCGCTCCCACAGGGGGAGTGCTGCTCAGCCAGAAGCCAGGCTCACAGCTGGCAAGCACAGCGGCGGTGGCGGGAGCCTCTTCTGCCTCTGTGGCAGCTCTAAGGATGTCCAACTGATGGCTTAGACCCACTCCTCACGGGGAGCAGACCTAAGCCGTCAGTTGGACATCCCCCAGGACTCCTGGACTGGAGCGAGGACCTTCTTTTCTAGAACTTGTCAACCTTTTCCAACTACATTTCAATATTCAGTGATTAGATTTCCAAGTTAATCTTAAATAAAAGAAGAATATTCACTTGTAGTTCAAGAGAAGGCATTATATTTGTAAAGGAAGTTAAGTGAAATCATAATCTATTTTGGAGAAGATATGTGAAATATCACAGCATATTATCTTCCCTTCCTGTCTTTACCCAAGGTCTTGGTTTTCCTTGGTTATGTAGTTCAATTTCAACTATACTCTCATACCAATGCAACATTTTATTTCAGCAAATATTTCAGTG
>NW_005364390.1:0-791 GCF_000412655.1 Myotis brandtii | reverse complement strand
TTTTAACTGGTTTCTTTCTGATTTAGACATTTTAAATTTCCTTTTATTGCCTAATTATTCTGAGAAGTACTTCTAGTTTTAACAAATAGAAGTAGTCACAGGTAAGCCATTGTCTTGGTCCTGATGTAGGAAGAAAAGCTTTGAAATTTTCTCTGTGTAGCATGATGTCACTGGTTGGATTTTCAAATGTGGCCTTTAGTGTATTGAGGTCCATCATTTCTACACCTAATCTGCTAAGAATTTTAATTCTGAAGCGATTTTCAATTTTAAAGGCTTTATTCTGTTTCTATTTATACGAGGGTATACTTTATCTTTCATTCTGTGGATGAGATGTAGCACAGTTACTGTTTTACTTATGTTGAACCATCCTTGCATGCTCGGATGGTATCCCACTTAATAGTGGAAAATGACCCTTTCAGTGTGCAGTTTAGTTTCCTAGCATATTTTTGAGGGTTTTTGCATGTAATTTCATCAGGGAAATTGACCTGTCATTTTTGTATGTTTCTACTTGACTTTGATATGAGTGTAATGGTCACCTCAATAAATCTGTTTGGAAGTGCTGTCTCTTTCCTTAATTCTTGGAAGAGTTCAAGAAGAGTTGATTAGAAAGTTATCAATTCCTATTTGAAATTCTGGTAGAATTCACCCTTGAGTCCATTTGGTCCTTGGCTTTAATTTGGTGGAAAGTTTTCACTATTAATTCAATTATGTTTTAAAATTTGTAGCAATCTAACAAAGTTGGGATCAAATTCCCAATTTGAGCTTCTACTAAGTGGACTGAGAAATACAAC
>NW_005364389.1:0-524 GCF_000412655.1 Myotis brandtii | reverse complement strand
ATAAAATAAACCAAATCTTTAGCATCTGAGGTGAAAAGGGCACATACATTTTCCTCAGCTGCGGGAACATCAGTGATCACTGACTCGACTCTTCCCTGCTAAGGACATGGTCGGCCTCAGAAACCTCTCCACTGCCTTCTAGGCAGCCACCTTCAATGAATCAGGGAGACCGTCATCATTTGCCAATGTTCTTGTACTCTCGTTGAACCCCTTTTCTTTTGAGTATTTGTTCAAAGTAACCTGACCTAGAGAGATGGTTGGGGAAGGTCTTTCTGACATGGAGACTCTTGAGTTGAGGTATGAATGATGATTAGGAACTACCTGAGACAAGGTAAAAATGAGATTGGGGGATGGGCATTGCACCTAGAGGAAAAGGCTGTCCAAACACCCCGTAGAAGAAGGGTGTAGGGCCCTGGATAGGAATGGATAGACTTTCACGGCAGGGGAAGCACAGAAGCTGGAGAGTTAGGTTAGGCAAGAGTTAGACGTATTGGATTTGGAGTCCATTCTAAGTACCATGACTT
>NW_005364388.1:4016-5847 GCF_000412655.1 Myotis brandtii | reverse complement strand
TGGCTCAGTTGGTTGGAGCATCATCTCATGCACCAAATAGTTGCAGGTTTGATTCTTTAGTCAAGGCACATAGTTAGGTTGTGGGTTTGACCCCCTGTCTGGGTGTGTGCAGGAAGAAACCAATCGATGTTTCTCTCTCACATTGATGTCTCTCTCTCTATCTCTCTCTCTCTCCCCTGTCCTTTCCTCTCTCTAAAAATAAATAAATAAATAAATAAGTATGCTACAAGGAATAATATAGCAAAGAAAATCAAAGTCACATTCTCTCTATTATTGGCTGGACTAAGCCCCAAACTGTGTCAATATATTCACTAATTCAATCACTAATGCAAAAATGGTCATTGAATACCAATGTTGTGATACACACCATACTATATGTTCTGAGTGTGTGTATTTACATAATGTAAAAACAAATATATTCATTGTCTTTACAAAACTACACTTTAAGGGGGAAATATACATGTGTAAAGTAATTTAACAAACATAGAATTACAAATTCTGAAGAATTTATAAAGGAAAAGAAGGTAATGTGAGAGAGCATTGCACAAGAACCAAATACAATGTTGTAGAGTTTAGAGAATGTTTGAATAAATGTCTGTTGAGATGAAATAAGATGGTGTATAATATCTGTCTGACAAACTTGTTCTTCACAAATGAAGAAGAGTTAGACTTTTCCAGACCAAAAAATAAAAAAAGCTGAGAGGGTTCATTACCACTATACTTGCTTTACAACAATGCTAAAAAGAGGTCTTCAGGCTGAAATAAAATGGCATTAATTAATAACATGGAAATACACAATGCAGTAGTAAGGAATAAGCATGCAGTCAAATTCAGAATACTGTAATATGGTGGTGCATTAAATCTAGTAAGGATAGAGATTTAGTACATGATTGAAGTTAAGTTGTTATCTGTGTAAAATAGACCTGTATAGCCATAAGATGTTTTATGTATGCCTCATGGTAACCACAAAGCAAAAACTTACAACAGATACACAAAGGATAAAGAGAAAAGAATCCAAGCATAAGACTATAGAAAAAGAAGGCAGAAAGTAAAGAAGAAAGGAACAAGAAAACTACAAAACAGCCAGAAAACAATCAATAAGATGGCATTAATAAGTCCTTACCAATAAATAACCTAGATATAAATGGATTAAATTCTCTAAACAAAAGACATAGAGACCTGGCTGGTGTAGCTCAGTTGGTTGGAGGTTAGAGTGTCATTCCATAGACCGAAAGGTTATGGTTCCATTCCCAGTTAGGGCATGTACCTAGGTTATGGGTTAAAGACAGAGATTGGATAGTTCACTGATTTTCAACTGGTGTGCCACAGCAGGCACACTGGAGTGCCACAAGAATTTTTAAAACATGCACTACCTGACTATTTAGTCAGGGACACTGACCTCTTTTCCCTTATATTGTCAAATGAAAATGTAACAACAGCCCAGCTGATGTGGCTCAGTGGTTGAGCATCGACCCAGGAACCAAGATGTCATTGGTTCAATTCCCAGTCAGGACACATGCCCAGGTTGTGTGCACAATCCCCAGTAGGGGGATTACAGGAGGCAGCCAATTGATAATGTTTCTGTCACTCTATCCCTTCCCCTTCCTCTCTCTGTAAAAAATCAATAAAAACATTTTATTTAAAAAACAAACAAACACATGACAACAGCCAACACAATAACCATCCATTGTGAATGAATCAAAAGTATACCTTTTTTTGTCAGATCAGCAAAAACTGTAACATATTTTTCAGTGTGCCACAGAATTTCAGTAATTTGTTTGTGTGCCATTAGATGAAAAGAATTGAAAATCACTTGGCTGGATAGATCTTT
>NW_005364388.1:0-3329 GCF_000412655.1 Myotis brandtii | reverse complement strand
TGCCCCCGAACTGTCCCCCTGCTGGCCTAGTCACCCCCTAACTGCTCCCCTGCCAGCCTGCCTGATCGCCCCTAACCACTCTACCTGCCTGCCTGATCACCCTAACTGCCTTGGCTTGCCGGCCTGATTGTCCCCTAACTGGTCCTCTGACAGTCTGGGCACATCCTAACTGCCCCCCTGTTGGCCTGGTCACCCCCTAACTGTCCAGAAGGAAGTTGGACGTCCAGAAGCTGTCCGATCGACCCAGTATAATTAGCATATTACCCTTTTATTAATATAGATATAGGAATCAGTTTATCAAGGGATATACAATTATGAATAAACTAGAGGCCTGGTACATGAAATTCATGCACGGGTAGGGTCCCTAGGCCTGGCCGGCGATCAGGGCCGATCAGGTTTCCTGCCTCCCCTTCTCCCTGCCTCCTCCTTCCCATGCTCCCTCAGCACCCCGCCGCCACCACTGGCTGCCCACCATGTTCCGCACCACCCCCTGGTGGTCAGCACACGTCATAGCGAGCGATCGAACTCCCAGTCTCCCAGTCAAACTCCTGAGGGGACATTTTGCATATTAGCCATATATATATATATATACCGGTGCATGAAATTAGTGCATGAGGGGGGTTCCTCAGCCCGGCCTGCACCCTCTCTAATCTGGGACCCTTTGGGGGATGTCCGACTGCCGGTGTAGGCCCAATCCCTGTGGGATGTCACCGGCAGTCAGACATCCCTCTTGCAATCTGGGATGACTGGCTCCTAACCACTCGCCTGCCTGCCTGCCTGATCACCCCTAACCCCTCTGCCTGCCTGCCTGATCATCCCTAACCCATCTGCCTGCTGGCCTGATCGACCCTACCTTGCCCCCCTGCTGGCCTGATGGCCCCAACCTTGCCCCCCTGTCAGGCTGATCACCCCTACCTTGCCCCCCTGCCTGTTTGATCGTCCCAAACCTCTCTGTCTGCCTGATCACCCCTAATTGCCCTCCTCTGCCGACCTGATCTCTGCCCCAACTGTCCTCCCCTGACTGCCTGATCACCCCTAACTGTCTCTGCCTCAGCCTCCACCACCTTGGCTTTGTCTGGAAGAAAGTCAGAAGTCTGGAAGATGGCCGGTCGACCCAGTCTAATTAGCATATTACCCTTTTATTAGTATAGATAAGATTATATAGGATAGGATTGCTTAAATGGAGGCTGGAAGCCTTTTTCAGCAGGAGGAGATGCTCTTGGCAGACAAAAATACATAATCCCTATATCTGGACTGATAGCCAGCCATATGCACTATACTGCCAAACAGGTCATTAAAAAATTGAACCGCTTTCTTAAACCTTACACCAAACAACTGTTGCCCTTAAAACCCCTCCTCAGTCCCCACCTTAGGTTCTGCCTTCACAGTTCACCCAGATTAGGTTCTGATTGGTCAGTTTCTATGCCAGTCAGCATCTCTGGGCCTATCTCTGGGCCTGATTATAGAGGTGGGGCTGAACAGCAGCCTCCCCAGGCTGCTGGTGAGTGGCTGAAACGCTGACCTCTGAGAGAGAGAGAGAGAGAGAGAGAGAGACTTGGCTGCTGGTGAGACCAGGAGAGAGAAGCAGGGTCTGATCACCCTGCTTCTCTATCCTGGCCTCACCAGCAGCCACTGCCACTGCTGATCAGCCCCGCCTCTCTCTCTCTCTGAGAGGTCAGCAGTTCAGCCTGCTGGTCTGCTGTGCACGCAGCCTGGTGAACAGTCGAGTCTCCAGTCACTGTGGATGTTACAACCCTGGCTCTTTATATATATAGATATGCACCCAACACTGGAGTACCTAAATATATTAAGCAAACACTAATAGATCTGATAGGAGAAATAGGCAAGTATAATAATAGTACTTTGAACAATGGATATATCATAAAGATTAAAATCAATAAGAAAATAATTTACCTGAACTATCTGTTAGAGCCTCTGGACCTAACATAGCTATACAGAAATTCCATCCAAAAGAAATTCCATCCAGCAGAATGCTCATTCTTCTCAAGTGCAAACAGAACATTCTCCAAGACAGAGCATATGTTATAATGGTCACAAAACAAGTCTTTAAAAAATAAGAAGATTGAAATCGTATCAACTATCTTTTCTACTACAATGCTATAAAATTAGAAATCAAAAACAGAAGGAATGGAAAATTTGTGAATGGAAAATTCACAAATATGTGGAAATTAAACAAAACACTCCTGAACAACCAGTTGGTCAAAGAAGAAATCAAAAGGGAAGTCATAAAATATCTTGAGACAAATGAAAATGGAAATACAACACACTAACATGGAATGCAGCAAAAGCAGTTTTAAAATGAAGTTTATAGTGATAAATGCCAAAATTAAGAAAAATAGAAAAATCTCAAAAGCACGCAAAAAAACTATGTATACACCAAGGAACTAGAAAAAGAATAACAAACTAAGTCCAAAGTTAGTACAAGAGAAGAAATAACAAAAAACAGAGTGGAAACAAATAAAATAGAGGTTTAAAAAACATAGAAAAGATCAACAAAACTAAGGGTAAGAAAAGACAAACAAAATTAACAAACCTTTAACAACATTAAGAAAAAAAGACAGATAACTCAAGTTAGTACAATTATAAACAAAAGAGGAAACATTACAACTAATACCACAGAAATAAATATCCTCCTAGAGACTACTATGAATAATTATATACCAACAAATTTATTAACTTAGAAGAATTATAAAAATTGCTGATAACGTACAACTACCAAGACTGAATCTTGAAGAAATAGAAAATCTGAACAGACCAATAAGTAAAGAAATTGAATCAGTAATTTACTTCACAATATGTCGAGTATTAAATTATCATGTTTTACATCTTAAACTTACACAATGTTATATGTCAGTTACATCTAAATAAAGCTGGGGAAAAAACCTACAAACAAACAAAAAGGATTTTCCTTATGCAGTAGTTTCCCCTTATCCATGGGCAATATGTTCCAAGACCCTTCAGTGAATGCCTGAAACCAAACCCTATATATACTATATTTTTTCTATATATACCTATGATAAAGTTTAATTTATAAATTGGGCACAGAGATTAATAATAATAAATAATAAAATAGAACAGTTATAAAATATACTGTAATAGGAGCTATGTGAATGTGGTCTCTCTCACTTTTCTCTCTCTCTCAAAATATCATTTGAATTGCTTTTTCTGAAATTTTCAATTTAATATTTTCAGACAATAGTTGATTGAAGGTAACTGAAACTGCAGAAAGGGAAACCATGGATAAGAGAGGCCACTGTACCTAATATATCATACTAGTTCTCTCATTAACTAGTAAGTTAAATAAAACC
>NW_005364387.1:0-2680 GCF_000412655.1 Myotis brandtii | reverse complement strand
GCTATTGTTGTGTTGGCTGTTGTCATTTTTTTAATTTTTAATTTGACAATCTAAGGGAGAAGTGGTCAGTGCCCCTGCACTAAATAGTCAGGTATTGCTTGCATGTTTTCAAAATGCTTGTGGCACACCCGTTGAAAATCTCTGGTCTAGGGGCTTTCGAGAGGAAGCTTAAGCTGTGGGTAGAGGTTGGAGTTGTGGGGTCAGGTATCCCTCAGCAGCCCAGGCTATGTCATTTTCTACCTTTTATGCTGGACTTTGGCGTAAGGTTTTCTACAAGAATGTGTTTGTGTTGAAAAGGATTGTAAATATCCTTAGTCTTTAGGAAATTTTAAACTCCTGACTGGCAAGGTTTCTCAAAATCTAACCCATAACCTTTCTCAGACTCACTGCCACGTAGTCTGAAATAGGCATCCTAGATTCCAGCCACAGAGAACCCCTTTTTCCCCTCAAACACACCAAGTGTTCGAAACCTCCATGCTTTCCTTGCATGCACTATTCCCTCCCTTATCCAGGAGCGCTTTTCCTTCTGTTTGAGAAACAGACTCCTTCCATTCTGTCTCCGCTAAAAAGCCACCTCTATCAGTGACAGCCCTCTTGACCTTGTTCACATGTCCTCTGTCCCCCTGGCAAGCCCATGCAATGATTTCTTTATTTGGATCAATTTCAGCACAGGACTTTGACATTGTCTTATAATTATTTGTCCAGTTTGCTCATTATGAGTTTTCCAACAACATCTATCTTGTTAGTCTTATATCTTTGAGACCTACCTCAGGTCTTGGTAAAGTAGCAGATGCTTGAAAAAAATTAAATAAAACAAGATAAAAATTAGCTAAGCTAAGCTAAACTATGTTAATCAAATAGAAGAAATACTTCCCTGAAAAGCCATTTCCTGAGTTATGGTGGGGCTAAAAAAATATCAAAAACCCCCCCCCCCCCCCCCCCACTTTCTAAATTCTAGGCTGGGAGGATTATCACATTCACAGAGACAGATTAACATGAGAATTCACAGTCATGAAAACACCAAAGAAGGTGAGGCAATATTGGGTACCTAAGACATTTTTGGACAAAGAAGAAAGGTGAGGGAGTGGGGAATTAGATTTCAGAAGTGAGAATGGACAATTTACAGGTAGATGGGAAGAACAACACACATGGCAGGAAAATGCTTACTGGGAAACCCAGAAACAATGGACACAGGGGGTTTCTAACAAACAGGCTCCTGTCTGAAGCCCTCTTACTTACTGTACTTAATACAAACTAGGCCTAGGCTCCCCTTCTCTAAGTGAATCTCCTGGGCAAGAAAAGGGGAGGGTCAAAGATTCTTTCTGAATCTTTTGTTTCTTAATAAAGAGCTTAAAAAGAGTATCTCAAAAGAGCAGCTACAGGGTGGCAGAATTTTGGTTCCCTTTAGCCTCCAGACACAAAGCCTCCTGAAATTTAAACAGCACCCTGTTTCTAAGGTGGGAAGTGCCTGCATCACTACACAGATGCCTTGTCTGTGATGACTGATGAAGGATAAATATTAAACTCATTTTGAATAACAAATGATAAGGATAAGCCTCTTCTATCAGAGAAATTGTGGTTTCCATAACTTTATTGCTGAAGAAATAGTTGTCATGGCAAATATGTATATCACTTTGAATAGCCATGGGTAAAATACTGTTAATGGTATGCTTTCAATGCACCAACAAAATACTTCATATGAGTATTTTTCTCAGTGCTTTGTTGGAGTTGGTGTATTTCCCTGACATCATTGATCTAGTTTCCAGAGTCTCAGATGATTTCTATACATGTTTATTTTAATCCCTTCGGATGTTCCATTGTGTCAGAAATTATCCCTCTGCTTCTTTGTGCTTTATTCTCACGCTCAATTCCTTCAGTTGTGTGGGTTTTCAGGATGTACCTGTGGGATTTTACTCTCGGCAATTACAAAATAATTGAATTAAATAAAAAAAATTTTTCAGTGCCTATTATGAGCAAGATATAATCTTAGGCCCTACAGAAGATAGGATAGATTCTGAGGCATGTGCCTAAAAAAATGCAGCAGAAAATTTGGAAATAAAATACATGTTGCTGTATTGCCAATGGAAACAGCGTTCTTCCACAGAGTCACCAAAAAGCATTTCGGGGACCCACACATAGGAGATGAGGTATAGTGGTAAATTTATTAAAGCAAATGACTGTCCCCAGGTTGTGTCTTATCCACAACCAAGTGGCTCAGCTCCATCCCACTGTGAAAGAAGTCCTGGGCTTGGGGAGCATAAGTGCCCACCAGGAGGGTCAGGGTCCAGAACTGTAATGCCATCACCCTGGGCTCCAGTAGTCCAGCATGGTCCCTGCTCCCAGCTGTGCTCCAGCTGGGGCTGCACTGCCACACCCAAGCCTGCATTAGGACCCTTGTAGCTGCTGGCCCACGGGGCTGCTATGAAGAGGGAGCGTGAGAACAAACAGGCGAATGAACAAACAAATGTGTGCTGCTGATATGGGCCTTTGTTAAGCTTTGATTATATTATCTTGGGGGAGCAAGCGCTAGCAGGCTTTCTTTCAAACTACCAGTTTCTTTCCTAATTCTTTGCAGATTTGTGCTGGCTCCTCTTCCTATCCCTGTGTAGTGATGCAGGCACTTCCCACCTTAGTAAATAAATTCAATGGGATCTTTTCCCCAGGTTTTCCAGGCTAGACT
>NW_005364386.1:4404-5156 GCF_000412655.1 Myotis brandtii | reverse complement strand
GGTCTCGCGCGATGTCCTGTGCTGGGCCTCTAGTAAATAAGAATAAACTTCCGCTGCTCACAGCTGTAAACCTACTTTTGCCCCACCCCGGACAGTGCACATCCATGCCTTCGGTTCAGGGTGCCTACCGCACCGGCCGTGCGTTCACATTGGTACCGACGGGCAGGTCTTTTAGAAGGTAACTTTCCAGGCCATCGCTGCTGAAGTGGCGCCCCGGGTAGTGACTAGCACTTCAGCGCGGTCCGAGTAGCACTCGCTGTTCACGCGTGTGCAGAAGCCGTGTGTAAAGGTGTCGGCTCCACGTTTGTTAACAGTCGGTCGAGATGTGCGTGTGGAACAGTTGGGGAGCGTCGACACACCCGTGGCATTTGTATGAATCCCTGGGCTGGTCCCCGGCCAACGACCATGGCCACCCCGCCTTCCCCTTCCCACTGAGGCCGGGGGGACAGAGACGAGCTGGGGCCCTGGCTCCCGCTCTTTGTCTGCTGGTGTGGCCCGGGCTCCCCGGGTTCCGGGTGAGGTGGGGCCCCGGGTCCTGGGTCCTGGGTCCTGGGTTCCGGGTGAGGTGGGGCCCTGGTTCCCCGGGTCCCGGGTGAGCTGGGCCCTGGCCGTGAGGTCCAGCAGTGAAGCAGAGCCTGTGTTCGTCCCCGTGGCTCCTGCGCCCAGCGCTCCAGGGGCAGCAGCCTGTGCGCTTGGTTGGAGGAAAGTCCAGCCGCCCGTTCCCACACCGAATCGAGCCGTGTTCATGGCGG
>NW_005364386.1:1574-3235 GCF_000412655.1 Myotis brandtii | reverse complement strand
CCCTCTGGGGGCCTGGGCACCAGTCACCCCACACCGTGGGTCTGGGAGAGCTGCACGCAGCCGGGCCAGGGCCCCGTTCTCCCTGGAGCAAGCCGCTGGGTTTCCATTCCCACGGCCACGGGGCTGGTCAAAGGGTGGCTCCCCCAGACTCACCTCTCACGACGTTAAAATATTTAAAAATATAGCCCGGCTGGTGTGGCTCCGTGGTTGAGCATCGACCTGTGAGCCAGGGCGCAGGCCCAGGTTGTGGGCTCCATCCGCAGTGTGGGGCGTGCAGGAGGCGGCCGATCCATGATTCTCTCTCATCATGGATGTTTCTCTCTTTCACTCTATCCCTCTCCCTTCCTCTTTTTTTTAAAAATATATTTTATTGATTTTTTACAGAGAGGGAGAGGGATAGAGAGTTAGAAGCATTCATGAGAGAGAAACATTGCTCAACTGCCTCCTGCACACTCCCTATTGGGGATGAGCCCGCAACCAAGGTACATGCCCTTGACCGGAATCCAACCCGGGACCCTCCACACTGGTCAGGGCTCTCCCTTCCTCTCTTAAATAAAATAATAACAATAATAAATTAAAAAATATATACCAAGAATTATAAAAGGAAAGTACCTAATCTTAACCTTGACAGGAGGGGACCCACAGGGGGGAGGACTCGGCCCCCCCCCCCCCCCCCCGCCCCGAGTGCACAAATTTTTGTGCACCGGGCCTCTAGTATATCACAACAGAATAAACCTGAATTACATCAGATGGTACTGTTAGTTATCATTTACCTCTGTTTCGTAAAGAAGCTTTCATTTAATATATTTTTCTGCACATCTGTTAATTATTCTTCTAGGCTCAGAATAGGTCTCAATTTTAAGTCCAAACTGGGCCACGTGAAAGACACACATGAGACCACATAGTTAACTGTAAGAGGTCTTGGCCTCTTGTGGGTTTTTTTTTAAGGCATAGTGCAGACCAGAGATTGGTAACCTGGTTTGCAACCTCAGTATATAAAAGACTGTTTTGCAAATGTTCATATGTAAGATGGTTTTTTAAGTCTTCAGGTTGTATGAAAGTTACTTATTTAACCTATTATATGTTTGTATTTTACAAGTTGTGCCTTCTTTATTAGAAGCATAAAATACAGATAATATAATTAAAATGCCATGTATAATGGAGTGTATTAATACACATGCACAAACACACATACATGCCATTTGCGAGACATTGTACTAAGCTCTCCTTATGGCTTATTTCTTTTGAACCTCACAGTTTCATTATGAATATTATCATCCTTTCCTCATCATCTTTCAGGTTATACCTGAGGAAAGGGATTTCTAGAACTTAAGTGACTAGCTCTGAGTCACACAGCTAATAACTATTGGAGCATTGGCTTGGAACCCAGGCAGACAGACTTCAGAAATTGTGTTCTTAGCTTATGCTATCTCACCTTATTTATGTCGCTAACATTTTTGACAGGCACATCACATCCTATAAAACAAAGAGGTAATATGCAAATTAACCCTCACACCCTTACAAGATGGCTGCCTACAACCAGGTTGGCAGGGGGGTTAGTGAGGGGCGACCAGACGACTGAACAGCAGGCTGCGTGGGGTGACCAGGTCGGTGGGGTCCTGTGAGGAGAAACCAGGTTGGCGGGGGGCATTTGGGGGCAA
>NW_005364386.1:0-704 GCF_000412655.1 Myotis brandtii | reverse complement strand
ATGTTCTTCCCGCGCTCGATGAGGAAGTACCTGCGAGGGGGGAGGGCGGGCTGAGGCCTGGCGGGCGGGCGGGCCTTTCGGGGTGTCTGCTGCTCCCCGAGACCTGACTCCACGATTAGCCCCTGGATTGAGGCTAAAACGGTGGCCTGGGGCTTGTTTATCTCCAGGAAATCACTGGCCTGACTTGGTGAGCTCCCCCGTCTCTCACTTCGCCCGGAATTCCCTGAGGGCCCCGGGGGGGCCCTCCCTACCCCCCTCTTGTAGTTATTTCATTACCACAGGGTCCCCCCCAAAGTGAGGACATGGACAAAGTCATCTCAGGGGCCCGGCCAGCATGGCTCAGTGGCTGAGCGTCGGCCTAGGAACCAGGAGGTCAGGGTTCGATCCCTGGTCAGGGCATGTGCCTGGGTTGTGGGCTCCATCCCCATGGGTCGTGCAGGAGGCAGCCGATCCATGATCCTCTCTCATCATGGATGTTTCTCTCTCTCCCTTCCTCTCGCTCTAATATCAATAAAAACCTTGAGACGTGCCCAGCCACCTGGTTCCAGCCCTTTTCTCCCACAAGGAGGGGCTGTCAGCCCACCGTCAGGGACAGACTCGCTGCCTGGACTGAACTGTTCAGATCTGGGCCCGGGACAGGGACAGGGGAGGGGCTGCTACAGGGGCCTAGGGTGGAGGTCCCCTTCTCACCCCCAGCCCCCTAC
>NW_005364385.1:0-621 GCF_000412655.1 Myotis brandtii | reverse complement strand
CCAAAATATAGCAGCCCCCTTCCTCTCTCTTGCCTTCCTCTCTCTCTCTCCTTTTTTTTCTATGTCATGGCAGCACGTTTAATGAAAATTATTATATTTAAAAAATATTTTTATTGCCCTGGCCGGTGTGGTTCAGTGGGTAGAGCGTGGGCCTGCAGACTGAAGGGTCCCGGGTTCGATTTCCGGTCAAGGGCACAGGCCCGGGTTGTGGGCTCGATCCCCCCAGTGGGGGGCATGCAGGAGGCAGCCGGTCCATGATTCTCTCTCATCGTGGATGTTTCTATCTCTCTCCCTCCCTCTCCCTTCCTCTCTGAAATCAATAGAAATATAATTTAATATATATACTTTTTAATTGCCCCAGCCGGTGTTGCTCAGTGGATAGAGCGTCGGCCTGCGGACTGAGGGGTCCCGGGTTCGATTCCGGTCAAGGGCATGTGCCTTGGTTGAGGGATCGATCCCCAGTGGGGGGCGTGCAGGAGGCAGCTGATCGATGTTTCTCTCTCATCCATGTTTCCCTCCGTCTTTCCCTCTCAATTCCACTCTCTCTAAAAATCAATGGAAAAAATACATATTTTTTATTTAAAACAATATATTTCTTTATTGATTTCAGAGAGGAAGGGA
>NW_005364384.1:0-929 GCF_000412655.1 Myotis brandtii | reverse complement strand
GAACCAGAACTTGGCTGGAGTTCCTAACCAGAACTTCTCGGGAGATCCTGACCAGAACTTGGCTGGAGATCCTGGCTAGAGATCCTGGCTAGGCTGCTGATCAACTGAACGCTGTCTCCGTGTCATTCCTTCTTCGCCGACTCCGTCCACACCTTTGGGGACCCCTGGACCTGCTGGGGTTGGACCCCAACAAAAAGTCAGTCGATAATGGAAATCTCACCAAGAGAGGGACTGAAGCATATGAGTCGATACAAAGAAGAGAGGAAGGCTCTACTCATTGTTCTTGCACAAATGGCTTCCTTTAAGACCTTACATTCTGACCATGTGAGTCTGTGTGGAATAATTTCAAGCTGCTCAGAGCCATAAAAAATAATTTTATTAGTAACATTTGAACCCGTGACCCTTTGGTGCATGGGCCTATGGTCTAACCCAGCCGTGGGCAAACTACGGCCTGCGGGCTGGATCCGGTCCGTTTGAAATGAATAAAACTAAAAAAAAAAAAACCGTACCCTTTTTTGTAATGATGTTTACTTTGAATTTATATTAGTTCACATAAACACTCCATCCATGCTTTTGTTCCGGCCCTCCAGTCCAGTTTAAGAACCCATTGTGGCCCTCGAGTCAAAAAGTTTGCCCACCCCTGGTTTAAACTCTGAATGAATGTCTGGTGAAAGTGCATGAGTGTGGAGGGAGGGGGCCTGCCCTCTCCTTTGTGTGGCCCCACGACTTCGGTCAGGCGGGCATCTTAGTGAGGATCTGTGAAAACAGGTCACCCCCTCCCTTGTCTGTCTCTCGTCACCGATCATCATGGGGTCGGGACAAAATTTGTTTGTATAAAAACTTATGTCTAGGTATTTTTAAGTGAAATAATGCTGAAATATTGCTAGAGGAGAGAATTGAATCTGTGGTTGATTATGTCTTGCATTTTT
>NW_005364383.1:0-634 GCF_000412655.1 Myotis brandtii | reverse complement strand
AGCTGGAGTTCGATGAGTTCAAAGTGTTCTGGGAGAAGCTGAAGACGTGGACGGTATGTACCCTGGGGCGCGCGTGGCCTCAGGAGGCCCTGCAAACCCATAGCAGAGGGGGCTCTATATTTTTAATCCATTTTTATTGGTTTCAGAGAGGAAGGGAGAGGGAGAGAGAAACATCAATGATGAGAGAGAACCATGGACCGGCTGCCTCCTGCACGCCCCACACTGGGGATGGAGCCCACAACGTGGGCATGAGCCCTGACTGGGAATCGAACCGTGACCTGGTACAGGTCGACGCTCAACCACTGAGTTACGCCAGCCGGGCCAGAGGGGGTTTTAAAAGGCCGAGACGCAGACAGCTGGGGGGGTTTGTGCTCAGAGGGCAAAGGCAGGGACCCAGGATGGGACCGCAGCACTTGCTTCTGGTGTTAAGGCAGCAGCTCAGTGCAGCTGCCCAAATGACAAGGGAGAAGCAGGCCGCCTTCCTCTGGAGGCCCCCCAGCCGCTGCCTCCCGCTCTCGTAAGGAATCGCCCTACCCCGGCCCCGTTAGTGCCATCGAAGGCGCCTTCGGGGGCTCTGTGGTCCTCACGGCCTGTGTTCCCCCCAGAACCTTTTCCTTCGGTTCGATGCTGACAA
>NW_005364382.1:0-630 GCF_000412655.1 Myotis brandtii | reverse complement strand
GACATCCCTCAAGGGGTCCCAAATTGGAGAGGGTGCAAACTGGACTGAGGGACACAGCCCTCCTGTCCCTGTGCACGAATTTCATGCACTGAGCCTCTAGAAATAAATAAATAAATAAATAAATTTGGCAATCTAGCAGGATACAAAATCAACACTCAAAAATCAATGGCTTTTTTTATACACCAATAATGAATTCTCAGAAAGACAAACTAAAGAAACAATTTCATTAACCATTGCAACAAAAATTCAGATACTTAGGAATAAACTTAACCAAGGAGGCAAAAGACCTGTGCTCAGAAAACTACAGGACATTGAAAAAAGAGACAGGAGACAAGGGAGAAAACCAAGATGGCGACATAGGTAAACACCGGAGATTGCTGCCTTGCACAACCACTTCAAGAATACAACTAAAAGACAGAACGGATATCATCCAGAACCACAGGAAGGCTGACTGAGTGGAAATACTACAACTAGAAGGAAAGAGAAAAGCATACCGAGACTCAGAAGAGCTGCGGTGCGGAAGTTAAGTGCACAGGTATGAAGGCGGACGCGGAAAGGGCTGGTGGCTGAGGACACGGTTGGCTTTTTCAATCGAGAGGGAGTCTCAAACTCCCTACTGCTCTGAACTCC
>NW_005364381.1:0-926 GCF_000412655.1 Myotis brandtii | reverse complement strand
CCCTTATTCTTCTTTGTCTAAATTTGTTTTCAAGTAAACACAATTTTTTTTGCTGTCTTGTGAATATATGACGGTAGTGGTCACGGTATTCACAATGGTGCCCTCTCCTGCTGCCTACATTGCCCTGAAATGGGCCAAAAGCCTTGCTTCTTCAATATCCAGGTTATAGATCAGTGTCCAGGTGCCACCTGGGAGAGCCCAGACTCACTGAAAGCATTTAAATTTATGGAGGAAGAAATGGAGAATTAAATTACTGATGCACACTCAGCACATGAATCTTTCTTCCTTGAGTGAACCTATTTCAAACTTGATATCACTGTCATTTCTGAAGAAAGTAGAAAAAAGAGTTTTCCAAACCTCTCCTAATAGAAAATTTGCCTTATTGTAAAATGCCAAGAACTTCTTAGGAAGTGAGAAAGGTCCAGATTCTGGTAAAATATTTGGACTCTTTTCTGAGGTTCTCCAGCCAGTACCTTCACCCTGATATAATGCAAGATGACTTTCATAGAGATCATTGACCTACTCAAAGCCTTCATGGGAAAGGCCAAAGGTATGGTTCATCATTATATTGAGTGTGCCATAGCTGTGAAAACACATATCATCTCCAAACATCTGCTTAGAGTATTATCATTGCATTCTCTGCTCTGGTGTTAGGGTAAATGACTGTTTCCTATGGAGTCACAGGAAATGGGATGGGGCTGCCTGCTGACCTGCTGATGGAACTAGCAGCTGGGTAGCCAAGCCTAGCACTTTTTGCTCTTGGTCTATTGTTCTCTCACAACCTAAACTGCTTAAATGAAATGTCATTTGACAGGAAAGTCAGTCTTTACCTCAAGTGAATCATTTGGAATTAAAGTCCTGGCCAACTTTGCAAGGAAAAGAAAATAAAAACCTTAAAATTCCAAAGTCCTTTGAAGATGGTGATA
>NW_005364380.1:0-769 GCF_000412655.1 Myotis brandtii | reverse complement strand
CAGTCGGACATCCCCCGAAGGGTCCCGGACTGGAGAGGGTACAGGCCGGGTTGAGGGACACCCCCCTCCCCGTGCATGAATTTTGTGCACCGGGCCTCTAGTATATATATAAAAGCCTAATATGCAAAGTGTCCCCTCAGGAGTTTGACCGACCAGGAGTTCGATCGTTTGCTATGATGTTTGCTGTCCACCAGGGGGTGGCATGGAACGAAGGAAGGCCCCGGCCAGCAGCTGGCAGCTGCTAGAAACCCTCCCCATGCACGAATTTCATGCACTGGGCCTCTAGTGGAAATATAACATTATTTTCATTTCATGGGTACAACATAACGGTTTGATATTAGTGGCTGCAGATGGCATTTCTTTTTAAAATATATATTTTTATTGATTTTGGAGAGAAAGGAAGGGAGAGGGAGATAGAAACATCCACGATGAGAGAGAATCACAGATTGGCTGCTTCCTGCGTGCCCCCTACTGGGGATCGAGCCTGCAACCCGGGGGTGGACCCTGATGGGGAACTGAACCATTGACCGCTGGGTTCTGGGGTGACGCTCAACCACTGAGCCACACCAGCTGGGCAATGACATTTCTGATTCAACACAAGAGCACAGAGAAGAGCCAAAGAAAGATCCAGAGACGGAGAACGAGGTAAAACCTAAATTTGTCCGGTAGGCAACCTGGGAGTATTAGAATGTAGCGCCACGCCGACAATCTCAGTGTGTGTGTGCCCAGAATCTAGTTCAAAAAACAGCAGCGATGCTACAAACGTTCA
>NW_005364379.1:0-867 GCF_000412655.1 Myotis brandtii | reverse complement strand
TTTTGTTGTTAACACTATTACAGATGATTCCCATTTCCCCCCTCTTTGCCCGCCTCCACCAGGTCCTTATAGCCCCTCCCCTGGCCTTCACCACACTGTTACCTGTGTTCATGGGCTATCCTATATAATAAAGCCCTAATATGCAAATTGACTGACAGCAGAACAACCGCAGAACGACTGGTTGCTATGAGGTGCACAGACCATCAGGTGACAGAGGCTCAACGCAGGAGGGGGCAGCTCCTGCATTGAGCATCTGCCCCCTGAGAGAAAGGCGACCAGCGGTGGCGGGAGATGACTGGCGGCAGTGATTGGGGGGTGGGGCTGGCCGGTGGGTGGCACCAGGCCTCCAGCCAATGCCCCTGATCGCCCCGCCTGCCGGTCGCCCCACAGAAGGCCCTGATCACTGGCCAGGCATAGGGATCCTACCCTATGTATTGGGAACAGTCTCTTAAATTTAAAAATTAAAACCTGGCAAGGCTACTCTAACACTGAAAAAACAGGATGATGCAGTGATGAAATGCATGGACTCTGGCTTGCACATTTTGTGGTCAGCCCTGATTCTGACACTTATAACTGTGTGACAAAGTCAATTACTTCTCTCTGCTTCAGTTTTTCCACCCACAAGATAGGAAAAATGGTACTACTAACTCAGAAAGATCATGTTATATACTACTTTTTATAATCAGGGAAAAAAAATGTAGCTGCCCATATACTAGCAAGATGCCTTTCACATGTATGAAAAGTATGGTCACTGGTGCATGCAGCGTCCAGGATTGCGAGAGGGATGTCCGACTGCCGGCAGTCAGACATCCCCTGAGGGTGCAGGCCAAGCAGAGGGACTCCTCCCCCACCCCCGTACATGAATTT
>NW_005364378.1:0-1525 GCF_000412655.1 Myotis brandtii | reverse complement strand
GGGACAGGGAGGCTGTGAGGCCACACCCGCACGACGGGCGTCAGGAGGCCGGGGTCCTGGCCGACGCCCACGGCCTCACAGCTCGCAACTTTGGACGCGTCCTCGCTCCTCACTGGGACGTTAAAGTCGGGACTAAGACGTCTGCCTGGCCTTGACCTCGAGAGTTAATTTCGACCAATAAAAACGTGGCCTTCTCGGGGGTACGATCGCGGGAACCATCACCCTTTGTTACAATTTAACGGAGCGGCTGTCACTACTGACCACCAGGGATGGCATGCTTACCAGGTGCACGGGTTACCAAAGCGGGTTAACCATCAACCGGTTACCAAAGCGGGTTAACCACCAACCGGTTACCAAAGCGGGTTAACCACCAACCGGTTACTAATGCAGATTAACCACCAACCGGTTACTAAAGCGGGTTAACCATCAACCGGTTACTAAAGCGGGTTAACCATCAACCGGTTACTAAAGCGGGTTAACCATCAACCGGTTACTAAAGCGGGTTAACCATCAACCGGTTACTAAAGCGGGTTAACCATCAACCGGTTACTAAAGCGGGTTAACCATCAACCGGTTACTAAAGCGGGTTAACCATCAACCGGTTACTAAAGCGGGTTAACCATCAACCGGTTACTAAAGCGGGTTAACCATCAACCGGTTACTAAAGCGGGTTAACCATCAACCGGTTACTAAAGCGGGTTAACTATCAACCGGTTACTAATGTGGGTTAACCATCAACCGGTTACTAAAGCGGGTTAACCATCAACCGGTTACTATTGCGGGTTAACCATCAACCTGTTACTAATGTGGATTAACCATCAAAGCATGGTTCAAATTGATTATTTGACAAAGAACGTCCAGGTCAACTGAAAAAGTTGGAAGACCAACAATGACAAGCATTATTGGATGCAAATGTGTGTCAAACTCAAAAACAACTCGCAGAAATATTTGAGGATTTCGGGGGGAAAGACAAAGAACGTCCAGGTCAACCAAAAAAGTTTGAAGACCGACAATGACGCATTATTGGGTGAAGATGCGTGTCCAACTCAGAAACAACTCGCACAAAGATTCAACGTTGCTCAGCAAACAATTTCCGACCGTTTACAAGCAATGGGAACCGTTTTAAAGGAAGGAAAATGGGTGCCACATCAACTGAACGAAAGACAAATGGAAAACCGAAAAGTCGTCAGTAAAATGGTGCTTCAACGGCACGAAAGAGTCTTTTTGGCATCGAGTTGTGACTGGCGATGAGAAGTGGGTTTATTTTGAGAATCCCAAACGCACAAAATCACGGGTTGATCCAGGTCAACCATCCACATCGACTGCAAGGCCAAATCGCTTCGGAAAGAAGACACTGCTCTGCGTTTGGTGGGATCGGGAAGGTGTGGTGTATTAGGAGCTGCTAAAACCAGGTGAAACCGTTAATACTGATCGCTACCGACAACAGATAATCAATTTGAACCACGCTTTGATCGTAAAACGGCCACCATGGGCCAGAACACACGGCAAAGTAATTTTGCTTCGT
>NW_005364377.1:0-541 GCF_000412655.1 Myotis brandtii | reverse complement strand
GAGTTAAACAGATGGCATTTAAAACAAGTGTCAGGAAAGAGATGACTCAACGGAAACCTCCCTGCTCTCAGATCTGCTGTTGGCTGTCTCCTGAAAAGGAGCCATCATTTCAAGTCCCAGGTGTACCAGAGACAGCTTTGGCTGTGTACACAGCTTGTGGCCGCGCCTTGGCGTTACACAATATGGCAGCCATTGTTGCCCACTTGAGAGTGAGCTTCAGCCTGGCTGGCGTGGCTCAGTGGTTGAGAGTCAACCTATGAACCAGGAGGTCAGGGTTGGATTCCTGGACAGGACACATGCCCGGGTTGCAGGCCTAGATCCCCAGTGTGGGGCGTGCAGGAGGCAGCCGGTCAATGATCCTCTCTCATCATTGATGTTCCTATCTCTCTCTCTCTCTCTCTCCCTCTACCTTCCTCTCTGAAATAAATAAAAATACATCTTAAAAGAAAAAAGAAGAAAGTCGGCTTCATATTCCGTGTTGCTATCATCCTAAAAGCCCTATGTAGGAGGCATCAACACATTCACTCTATTCCTGTTTAAA
>NW_005364376.1:0-790 GCF_000412655.1 Myotis brandtii | reverse complement strand
CCAAGTTGGATGCCAAATGGTAGTTATATCTACAAGTCTCTCCTGGGTTTGAAATGCTTTTCTTTAAAAAAAAAATTTTTTTTATTGCATTTTAGAGAGAGGAAGGGGAAAGAGAGAAACATCAATGATGCGAGAGAATCATTGTTCGGCTGCCTCCTGCACACCCCCCACTGGGGATGGAGCCCGCACCCCGGGCGTGTGCCCTGACTGGAAATCAAACCAGCAGAGCCACACTGGGCAGGGCAAGAGATATCTCCAATCTATAGAGTGAGGAAGCCTAAAACTTGGACTTAATACAGTTTATCTTTAATCCAAATATTTCCTATCTTTTGAAGCACACTCTCTAAGAATTAAAGACATTAGTGTTTTCATGCCACTCTTTTTATATTAAAAAAAGGTAAGGTTTTAACAAGGGGGACAGGCCTCATTCCCCACAGAACAGTAGTTCTCGTGTATCCATTAAAACGGTTTATGGGGAAAATAATGAAAAAGCAGCATCTTGTGTACATATAGGCTTGGCTGTTGGACTCTGGAATGCTCGCTAGTGGTTGTAAGTTCATGCTGATGACCCATTGCTGACTGAGGAGCGAGTGCCTTTACTCTCCCCCCGCCCCCTCCCGCCCCCACTGCTGCTCAGGAACTCTCATCCCTGATTTCCAGGCAGTTAGAGAAGACAAACCCCTCGCATTCCAGCCCAGGGCAGCCTTTCAGCAGCTTTAGTGGAGGCGGGGTCAGGCTGCGAGGGCAGCGATAGTGGCACGGGGCACAGCGGCACTTCTTAAGGCTTCAC
>NW_005364375.1:0-519 GCF_000412655.1 Myotis brandtii | reverse complement strand
ACCGGCAGCTCCACAGGCGCCTCGCTGGCGTCCAGGGGCCTTCTGTTGGTGCTGGTGACAGTCCCGGTTAGGGACGGGCGGGGACACACGGAGCCGCGGGCCTGGTGCCTTAGAGCAGGGGTCCTCAAACTACAGCCCGCGGGCCACATGCACATACAAATATTGTATTTGTTCTCGTTTTGTTTTTTTTACTTCAAAATAAGATATGTGCAGTGTGCATAGGAATTTGTTCATAGTTTTTTTTTTAAACTATAGCCCGGCCCTCCAACGGTCTGAGGGACAGTGAACTGGCCTCCTGTTTAAAAAGTTTGGGGACCCCTGCCTTAGAGCAAACGTGTCCGGTGAACATAGCATCAGCCGGCCGAGTCCCCACCGCGTTCTAACGTGACCTCACCTGCGAGACGTGGACAGTGTCAGAGCCCAGCGTCCTCGCCAGCGGTCCCGTGGGGCTCAGAGCTTGCTCACAGCCTGGTTTTATCTTATTTTATTTTTTTAAATGTATTTTTACTGATTTCAGAG
>NW_005364374.1:0-820 GCF_000412655.1 Myotis brandtii | reverse complement strand
TAAAAATATATTTTTATTGATTTCAGACAGGAAGGGATTGGGAGAAAGAGATGGAAACATCAATGGTGAGAGAGAATCCTTGCTTGATCAGCTGCCTCCTGCACGCCCTCCACTGAGGATGGAGCCTGCAACCCGGGCATGTGCCCTTGACTATAATCGAACCTGGGACCCTTCAGTCCACAGGCTGACGCTCTATCCACTGAGCCAAACCAGCTAGGGCAATTGGGTTATCTCTTTATTACTGAATTTTAAGAGTTCTTTATGTATTTTGGATATAGGTCCCTTACCTGATTATGATTTGCAAATATTTTTCCCATTCTGTGGGTCTTCTTCCTTATATATATGAATTTTAAATGGTAATTAGAAGAATAATTGCTAACAATGATTATTTAGTATGAGCCAAGCACTATGCTAAGTGCTTGGCTTGCATTTTCTCATTCAATGCCATGAGGGAGATTCGAGGATGATTATTCTTCTCAAAGAGATAAAGGAATGAGACTTAGAGGGGCTAAATATTTTGCCCAACTCTCACAGCTAACAGATGGTAGAGGCATGATTGAAATTTGTTCAGGCATTATTTCAAAAATGTTATAAAATGACTTAGTTTCTCATTAAAAAAACAAATACATAAACTAGAAACTCTTTTGACCCCTAGTCAGTAATTGGAATGTTCCATTCCTTGTCCATCTTGAACACTAAATAGTAAGATATTTCCTCCATTCCTGTTTCTCCCATAGATGTTTGAGTTCTGATGGCACAGTACCTGCAATGTGTTGCTTGTCCGTGACCCATGCAGGACAGCTTTGAAAATGACTTAGTC
>NW_005364373.1:0-724 GCF_000412655.1 Myotis brandtii | reverse complement strand
GAGAGAGAAACATTGATTTGTTGTTCCACGTATTGAGGCACTCATTGGCTGCTCCTTGTATGTGCCCTGACCGGGGATCGAACCCGAAACCTTAGCCCGAGCAACCCGGCCAGGGCTAGGACAGGTTAAACTTAACCTGCCTATCAGAGCTGTCCTCTAGGACAGGGGTCAGCATTGGAAAACCCTGTAGCGTGCCGTACAGTCAGCATTTCAGGCTTCGTGGTGCGTCGTCTGTCTCAACCACCCCTGGAAACAACCAGAGACGACACGTGAGCGAATGGCCCGGAGCTGCGATCTAATCGAGCCACTTCCGGACACTGACCTCTGTTGAGGCCGGGGCTCAGCGGAGGGTCGGGGCCGGAGACACAAACTGGGGGGTCATGGCTTATGAACAGATAAAAGGTCACCTAGAGAGAACGAGGAGAGACCGAAACCAAAAAAAAGTTAGTTGGACGGCTGCCACCTGAGCTAGTCCAGAGCCCCGGCCAGTGTGGCTCAGTGGTTGAGCGTCAGCCCATGAACCAGGAGGTCACAGTTCGATTCCTGGTCAGGGCACAATCCCCCGTGTGGGGCAAGCGGGAGGCAGCCGGTCAATAATTTTCTCTGATCATTGATGTTTCTGTCTCTCTCTCTCTCCTTCTCCCTTCTTCTCTGAAATCACTAAAAATATATTAAAAAAAAAAAAGGTGCCCTAACTGGTGTGGCTCAGTGGATAGAGCGTCAG
>NW_005364372.1:7580176-7582247 GCF_000412655.1 Myotis brandtii | reverse complement strand
GGTTAGAGTTTAGGGTTAGGGTTAGGGATAGGGTTAGTTTTAGGGTTATAATTTAGGGTTAGGGTTAGGGTTAGAATTTAGCGTTAGGGTTAGCGTTATAATTTAGGGTTAGGGTTAGGGTTAGGGTTAGAATTTAGGGTTAGGTTTAGAATTTAGGGTTAGGGTTATGGTTAGAATTTAGGGTTAGGGTTAGGGTTAGAATTTAGGGTTAGGGTTAGGGTTAGGTTTAGGGTTAGGTTTAGAATTTTGGGTTAGCGTTTGGAGTCACATGGTAAAGGTTTTGAACAATTGGCTTTTGGACTTATCTGGACGGAAAGGCTGCAGTGAGGTCAAGAGTAAGGCCACTTCAGTTTTGTGAGGCCAGGGCTTTCCCTGCTTAAAGTTTCCCCGCCTAGGGGGCATTAAATTATAATCAACATCAGTCTTGAAGCAGCATTCCCTTACCTAATGCTTTCCTCTCCTGCATCTTGGGCATAGTCCAGGTTGCTTGTTTCCACTCCCTGTAGCCTTTTGACTTCCATTTCTAGCATTACTTCTTTAGCAAGATGCTCTAGTTTACCACAGTTGACATCCCCCTTTCCTATTCTGCTGACCAGTCAGCAACATCTCCTTTAATTCGGCAGCTAATACCATTCCCTGAATGTAGGCTGGTCCAGTATCAGCACAAACATGGGTAAAATGCTTCTGTCTCCAGGTGAGAGACAAGCCTCTTGGACAATATTAAGCCTCTGGTAACCTTCCAGTATTAGTTCCCCTGCCACATACACTTATTTCAATTTGCTAATTTAAATCAGTCTGACATAAGTTTTATTGTCTATCTTTATTTGTCCTAGGGTGTGGACAGTAAATGACACTAATTGGATTTCTGCTATCAGTCTTTTTGAGTATATAGACATAAGCTTTGGTTAGGGAGGCAAAATGCAAATTATTTACTTTTAAGTGTCCTTGGTGTAGCGAATATTTACTAAATGGCCCCTGTTTGGCATTTTTTTTTTAGATGGTTGCAAACTCCTCTTACATGTGAGCCACAAAATTAGAAAATTGACTCTGTAGGTCTTCGCATACACTTAATAAAAACTTTCCTAGGATTCCTAAGTATATGGAATAAATTTGTCATTTCTCCCATAGAGATTTTTAGATAAGGTCTTAACTAACATCCTTTAAAAGTCATTTATGGTCTTGAGGCAATTCTTTCGTATTTCTACCTTTTGAGGCCTAACACATTGATTTTTAAGTACAGTTCCTAGGTATTTAAAGGGCATTGCCCACTGTATTTTTTCCTAGAGCAATCTCTAAGTCACATTTAGAGAGTTTCTTTTAAAACCTTTTACTTTCTTTTAAACATAACAATCAACTTGGCTGCTTTTCAGAAAAACTAAGAGAGAAACATGCTGGCCAATACTGCAATGCATACATCTCAAGTAAAAGTAACTTTTTCTTTATGGTGTCTCATTAATGGTGAGATTTAATGCCTGAATAATAACTTTTGGTTTACTTTGTAAAAAGTAGTGGAAGAGATTTTAAAATTTCTCCTTTTTAAATTTCCTTTTAAACAGTATTCTTTTTGCAAATTTTACTGTGGACTTTGTTAGAACCAATTGCTTATATGTATTTAAACAGAACACAGTTATTAATTTTTATTTGATAAAGCTTTCTATGTGATTTTGAGTATATTAGATCAGCCTAATTTAGTTTAAAAGGAGAGAATAAGTCCTTGAATCATTCCAGGACCCTTGAAATGTCCCAAAGCTATCTCTCAGTTAAAGTCTTGAAATTATACATAACCAAAGGATTATTGTTGCAAATGTTTCCCTCCACATCCCGCATGGTTCAGGGTTCAGGACCTGGAAGAGGAGCCGCACACAAATGAAAGAGAAAAGACATGAGATAATTTGGAAATATTGGGGGACCAGGCGGGCAAGTCCAGCTCAAGGAGAAGGACTTCCACTGGTGCTCAGGCCTCACCGAGCTTTTATAGTCAGAGGTAAACAAGGTAGTGGTTACCATAGTTACACAGTTCTTGTGAGTTTCACTTGTTTTGACCATAGTTACACTTCCTGCACTTCCCTCA
>NW_005364372.1:7579549-7579962 GCF_000412655.1 Myotis brandtii | reverse complement strand
CATCAAGAACAAAACTCTGGCTATTAAAACAATAACAAAACAATGCCAATCTGTAACCCAAAACATTTTAAAACTTAAACATAACATTTCAAGAACAAAAAAATATTTAAATCCCAATTTCAATGTCCAACAGTTCTGAGTCTAAGTTTCAATGTCCGACAGTTCCTTATGTGTACATGTCAGCAGTGATATTTCAATTCTGGATGGTGGACAAATGCTGGCAATGCAGGTCCAACCCTCTCTGGTTTGATCCTGGGCAACCTGCAGCAATGCACAGCTGCTTGACTGCTAGCATGGGAAAGCGTTGTCAGTGTCTTCCATCTCTGGATTGTTTTTCCTCTTTTCTTCATGGCTGGAGCATTCCTGATAATTCCTCTCTGTTGCAGGAATCCACATGGTCTTGAAGTTGTTTT
>NW_005364372.1:7576920-7578700 GCF_000412655.1 Myotis brandtii | reverse complement strand
GGGGCCAAGCAGGGTGATGTGAGGTTCAGTTCTGTCTCCTTGGTAGCCTATGCCCCTGTGGCCTCCACGCCCAGCAACTGCCTTGGGATCCCCTTGCCTGCTGGCAGGGCCCCGGCATTCATCACATATCTTGGGGAACCCAGGTTTCTACTCCAGAGAGGGCCCAGCTCAAGCCATTGGGCAAGAGACAGATCCATGGCACCAGCCACCATGACCTCAGCAAGAACAGAGAGCTCAGGCAACAGCTGTGGGCAATTGGAAGAGGGACCTCCTTGGCAAAAAGGGCAAGAGAGGCCAATATAGTATGCTCAAGTGCCTTCCCAGGGGGCCTTCCACACAGTGGAAGGGATTAAATCCTTTCATGTCCTTATTAAATTGCTGACAAACATTCAAAGAATAGGTTTGTAAGTTTGTTTGGGATAAATGTACAATATGCTGTTGTAAATATCAAAAATTATTAACACATTGTATGCGGGAAACATATTTATACGTTTTACGTATTTATACGTTCTACCAGTGTAGTAGAGCGCAGGATAAAAACTACCCGCAAACAATGTGTTAATGACATTGTAGAATAATATTCTTTGCTCTAGGCCATGGCAATTCAATTTTAAACTGGCTGACAATTTCTTTTTGTATAGACAAGCTCTTAGTTACATTTTCTGCACCTCTCCCAGGAGCAAGTAGTGATAGTCCCCTACTTCCTTGCCCCACCCATGTTCCTACTGGATACTACATTAGGCGGGGGATCAGCCCATGTAAGGGTTCTTACCCATGAAGGGTCAGGAGCATAAGTCTGGAATACTTACACATTTGCCCTAGGTAATATTACCGTACTTATGATTACTGCTAGCATGGCAAGAAAGACGTTCTCAGGCGTCAGGCTTCTGTACCATCTTCTTTACCATGCCCCAGGTGGTCTCCGGACTGTTTGAACTTCAATTAAAAAAAAAATATTTTTCTTTTACACTAAGTAACCTAGAGGGTTACTTCCTAAATGTTGACTGATAGTGCCGCAAGGCCATGTATTTCAAGTCAAAGTCATTAAACATTTATGGTGACTGTACTTATTTTCAGATTTGGTATTTTAACAGCGAATCATTAGATTATCCTATAAATATTAGTGGAAGATATTTCAAAATTTTAAAATTTCTTCTTTTTATTAAATTTAAGATAATATTTTTAAACAGCATTCCCTTTCGGCTTATTTGCATATGCAGAGGGATCATGGGAAGCCTTCAGTAACTTTTTTAGAAGAATTTTACTTTACTAGGATTCAATTGCTTACAAAGATACTGGCTTCGTATAGTAGGTACTTTTATTAATAAAGTTAGTAAATTTAGTAAAGTTTTATGTCTGATTCACGAGGTGCAAATGCTGCCCCACCTCCAACCTAATTTAAAACGCAGCAGTGAGGAGCTTTTGTTACTTTAAATTACATCTTAAAATTCTACTGCTGTATTTTAATAAATATTAAGCAAAATAACTTGTTTTGCCCTTTCTTAGAGGCAAAAACTTAAAATATATTTATTAATTTTTATTTGATAAAGCTTTCCATGTGATTTCAAGTATATTAAATTGGCTTTATTGAAAAATCCTTTAAGAAGAGAGAATAAACTTTTTAAAACATTTCAGGGCCCATGAAATGTCTCAAAGTCATTCCTTGGTTATAGTTTTGAAATCTAACTTGAAAGACCATCAAATATATATGTGTATATATGATTTAAAGATTATATACTTTTTATAATTATTAAGAGATATCAATTAAATTTAAACTGAT
>NW_005364372.1:7574809-7576166 GCF_000412655.1 Myotis brandtii | reverse complement strand
TTTTTAAATTTTGTAAAACTTTTCAATTACGAGAAGGAGACTAAATTAGAATACTTGGGGAGGGGGTGTCCATATTGGATCACCATGTGCTCCCTTCTTCCCTTCCCCACATCCTGCTTTGGGGGAAGTTTCAGCAAATGACTCAGATGGCGTATTTTTTTCCCCAAAGTCATGCTTAATAGAAAAAGACATTTTAAATTTTTTCCTATTTCACTTTCCAAAGTTATAGCTAGCACCCAAGGTTATCTTGGCCAAAATTTGGTTATCATAAGATGTTCTCCAGTAATTTTTAAATAAATCATTAAGTAATCTCATTGCAGGAGAGATTATAGCTCTTCCCTCTCCTGCCACCTTTGAATCTCTCCACACCAGAGGCAAATTCGGCAGCAGGGTTTCATTTCTTATTACAGATTTTAGATTCCAAATACAAATTACGATTTTAATTTGAACAAGAAACCACATTAAGATGACCATGGCACTCTTTTTTTTTTTCAGCCTGATTTAAAGGAGTACTTTTTAATATTCCAATTTCTTTATAATTTGGCCTTTTTGCATAGGTGATTCTATTAACGGAGAATTAAACATTTCAAGATTAGGACATGGAGGTGGAGGGAGCCATGAAGGCCATTCCTCCCATTTTTTCTTTTCTTTCTGCTCCTCTTTAGGAGTGGAGGGTGCAAGGGGAGGAGATTTATCCTCCTTGGCCTCTCTCAAAGGCTCTAGTAAATGAAATACCGTGTTCCAGAAGGGAAAACAGTTTTTGGAGGCAAGTTCTTTCCCTGCTGCTGAGCTTTTTTCAAGTTCTGACTAATTTTTTGGCAAGCATTCAAGACCTAATGTACCTTTTTCAAGAAAACAAGGGTTATGTTCAATAACAACATGCAAAAACTATAAGAGATTACCTTCTAAAATTTTAACTCCTTAAGCATGCAAATCAAAAGTCTATAATAAAGTTTCTTACCTTTTTTTTTTTTAAAAAAACCGAATCCTGCCCCGTTAGCCTGGTTAAGAAAAACGTTCCCACCCCGCTTACAGATCCGGACTTCTGCAGCTGATTGTGGGATTTTGTGTGCGGTGAGATAACCCCCTACCTTTACGGTGAATTCTCTTACCTTTACGGTGAATTCTTTGTTCCCCACCTTGCCGGTGAAACTTCGTTTTTTCACTCTAGCGAAACCTTCACTTCCAGATTTCCCGTCGGGCACCAGATGTCATAAATGTTTCCCTCCACGTCCTGCGTGGTTCAGGGTTCGGGTCTGGAAGTGGAGCCGCACACAAATGAAATAGAAAAGACTCAAGATAATTTGGGAATATGGGGGACCAGGCGAGCAAGTCCAACTCAAGAGGAAGGACTTCC
>NW_005364372.1:7573063-7574428 GCF_000412655.1 Myotis brandtii | reverse complement strand
ACATAGTGAAAACATCCAAGATACATTGTTCCAATATTGATATTAATATAAAAAGGTTAAGAATTGCACTATAAAGAGATTAATCTTTACTCATGACATTTTATTTTTACTCGAGTGACAAAATGCCCAATTCTGGAAATGGCCTCATTTTTGTCAATATGTGCCTTGGGTAAGCTTCCCATGTGTTCAGGTGCATTCGGCAAACAGACGCACTTGATCACATGTTTGTTAGGAGACAGGAGTGGGAGAGTTAGAAGAAAAAGATATACAGTGCAACAGTGCTCAATGAGACATTCTGCGTGTCGGATAATTGATTACAGCACCATGCATTTGTTGGTTATACATGCTATCTTTGAATTGTTTTGCACCAGGAGTCAGTGCAACAACACTGCAAAAAGTTAATAGG
Organism: Myotis brandtii; assembly: GCF_000412655.1. NCBI lineage: Eukaryota > Metazoa > Chordata > Mammalia > Chiroptera > Vespertilionidae > Myotis > Myotis brandtii. The sequence goes on along the minus strand of NW_005364372.1, from coordinate 7,574,022 downwards.
TAAGAAACCTATCAACCTTTTATAAAAAATTTATTTATTTTTGCAGCGTTGTGATGGAAAATCAAAAAAAAAAATAAATAAAGAAGCAAGATTGAGTGATAAAGGAAGTGGAAGTAGCAGTAGCCGACTCTTTCAAGACATATGGACCGAGATGTACGGGATTGTCTACAGAAACAACAGATCATTGTGCATACTGTGTAATGAAATGGTAGTAAGCAGAACGTGGAATGTAAAGAGACATTTTGAAACTAATCATTGTCAGCTCTTGAAAAAAAGTATCGATGAAAGGAAGGAATACATTTCTAGGCAGCTACACCTCTATAAAAGTCAATCAAATTCCATCATTAAATTTGTAAGATGCTCTACAAATTTAACATCAGCAAGTTACTGTATTGCTCACTCCATAGCTCAGCATGGAAAAGCCCTCAGTGACAGAGAATTTATTAAGGAAACATTTCTAAGATGTGCACCAGCTCTATTTCACGATATGAAAAATAAAGATGATATTATTAAAAGAATTTCTGAGTTACCACTCAGTAGAAATACTATCAAAGACAGAATAATAGATCTTAACAAAAACGTACAACATCAATTAAAAAAAGACTTAAATAGTTGTAAATATTTTTTGATTTCTCTTGCTGAAACTACTGATGTCACATCAAATGCTCGGTTGGTCATTATTGCTAGATATTCTGATGGTCTCACAATGAGAGAAGATTTAATAAAGTTAGAATAAGTGCCAATAAGTACATCAGGAAACGAAATATGTAAGGTTGTTACAAAAATATTCAGTGACCTAAACATTGATATCTCTAAAATTGTGTCAGTCACGACAGATGGGGCACCAAATATGGTGGGAAAAAATGTGGGATTCCTGAAATTGTTTATGGAAGCTATTAGACATCCACTTGTACCTTTTCATTGCATTATCCATCAGGAGGTGTTGTGTGCCAAATCGG
>NW_005364372.1:7567722-7572986 GCF_000412655.1 Myotis brandtii | reverse complement strand
ACCCCTTCACAAGTGAGAATTTTCTGCACTTTTACAGGAAGTTGATTCAACCTACAGTGGACTACTGATGTTCAATAATGTGAGATGGCTGAGTCGAGGTAAAGTACTTGAGCGATTTGTGGAGTGCTTTGAAGAAATTACGGTATTTATTGAGAATAAGGATCTGGCAAACTTTCCTCAGATCAATGATCATAAGTGGGTTAGCAATTTGATGTTTTTTACAGATCTCTCTGTTCATATGAATGAACTGAACTTAAAATGCAAAAGTATTGACATTATGTTTGGATACATCAAATCTTTTGAAAGTAGACTTAAAATTTTCAAGCGAGATATTGAAACTAAAACTTATAAGTATTTTCCTCGGATAAAAAAGTATTTCGAGAAGGCCACTACAATGAGTGAATGGAGTTCCTACTTATGTACCAGAATATAGTAAACTCATTATCTGAACAGTTCAGCAAAAGATTCAACCAGTTTAGAAGCCTAGAAAAGACCATTAAAATAATTAGGTATCCGGATGTAGTTGTTTACAGTACTTTGGAATTAAAGGATTTCCAATGGATGCAAATTGATGATTTAGAGATGCAACTTGCAGATTTTCAAGGTAGCATTTGGACTCATGTGTTTGTCAACTTAAGGTCGAAACTTGAAAATCTGGAACAAAATCGTTTGAATAATGAAGAAGAGTGCAACTACGAACAAGAAATTTTGAGTGCTTGGAACAGAGTACCTGAACTTTTTAGCGACATAAAAAATCTAGCAATGGCTTTGCTAACAATTTTTTCATCAACATATTTTTGTGAGACTTTGTTCTCAGCATTAAATAATATTAAAACGAACAAAAGAAACCAGCTAACAGATGAAGTTAATGGCATTTGCTTGGCCTTGAAGTGCACCAAGTATGAGTCTCCAATCGAAGAATTAGCAGACAAACTTCAGCACCAAAAAAGTCACTAATTTCTAGTTTTCATACCATTTGATTATCATTGTTTTTATTATTTTTTCCTAAATGTACATTATTTTCTGTTTTTGTTCATTTTATACATATTTTTTGGTTGATTTTTCTTTGTTAAATGGCATTTAAATATATAAAATAAATATCAAAAATATAAATCTTTTTTTACTATGGCTGCAAATATAAAAAAAAAATCATGAATATTTCTATATGTGACGTGACACCAGAGTTAAGTTAGGGTTTTTCAAAATTTTGACATGCCGAGCTCAAAAGGTTCGCCATCACTGCCCTAAACACTTACCCTAACACTAACCTTAACCCTAACACTAAACTCTTACACTAAACCTAACCCTAAACCCTAACCCTAACCCTTAACCCAAACCATAAGCCTAAAACATAACCCTAACAGTAAAACCAAACCATATCCTTAAGCCCTAACACTAACCCTAAGCCCTTACCCTAACCCTAAACCATGACCCTAACCCTAACTCTAACCCTAACCCAACCCTAACCCCCAAACTCTAAATCTAACCCTAACCCTAAACTCTAAACCTAACCCTAACCCTAAACCCTTACCCTAACCCTAACCTTAAACTTAACCCTAAACCCTAACCCTAATCCTAAACCCTAAACCTAAACCAGCAGTCAGACAACCCCTGAGGGGTCCCAGATTGGAGAGGGTGCATGCCGGGCTGAGGGACACACACCCCCTCCCCCTGCCATTCATGGATTTTTGCTCCAGGCCTCTAGTTGTACAATAATAATATAATATTAGATTCTGGATGGCAGAAAACAGGGATAACCACTGTTTAGCCAATAGTGTCTTCTGAGTGTGATTTAAAATAAACAATTTCCCCAGGAAAAGAGCCAATGGGCCTGCATATGGCAGGGAAGTGTGACACAAAGCAGCAGACTGGCTGTAGCAAACACATGAAAGAGCCAATTTCCAAACGCTCAACAGTTTTAAGCCCTACAAGCATCTCATTTTTGTTTTTATCTCACCCTTACATGTGTAAAACCAGACTCAAAGTTTGCTCACTTAAAACCACACACATATATGTACACAGCCCTTCCGGATTTTCACATGACCAAATTAAAAGTCATTCTTAGAATTCTATCTTCATAGTCTACTAAAAAGTGACAGAGGTACTGGAAAGAATAGTAAAGTTGGATAAAGTATAAACAAACAGCTATTGTGACTAGACGAAATAAGGATGAAATAAGCTAAAAATCATATGCTTTCAACTTTAGCTTAGTATCTCAGCTTTGCCACTTATCAGTTATGTCAGTTGATTAGTGTTTCTAAATGTCCATTTTCTTTTCAATACAAGAGAGGAATATCAAAGTCAATTTCAATAAGGGAAACAAGCTATGAAAAGAACCTAAAATAGATGCTCAATAAATTGAAGGTTATAGCTATTATTTTTATTATTATTATTGATTTTTACAGAGAGGAAGGGAGAGGGATAGATAGTTAGAAACATCGATGAGAGAGAAACATTGATCAGCTGCCTCCTGCACACTCCCCACTGGGGATTGCCCCGCAACCAAGGTACATGCCCTTGACCGGAATCGAACCCAGGACCCTTGAGTCCGCAGACTGATGCTCTATCCACTGAGCAAAACCGGTTAGGGCGCTTTATTAATATTATATTAAGTCTGTATATATTTCACTAACTAAAGCCCTGGGGGGGAAAAAACACATGGCAAAAAGGAAAAAGTTTGATTTCATGTACTAATTTTGATTTTTCTGACTAGTCACAATAAGCTTCTTCTAAAGACATTAGCAATCAAAATTAATAGATAAAAAACACAGTGAAGTATCACATAGTATTATCATTTTTGCAAACATTAAATATTCTATACAGATCAAATGTTCTATTGTGACTATTTTTTTTTTTAGTGAATCTTATAATTTAAGTGTATCCTGTTTCTCTAAATACTCCTATTTGTCTTCTGTTTTCTAAAATATGGTGAGAGAAATTTTATGGTCTCACATTCCAGTCCCACAACATTCATTCATACGCAGTCTATATCATATAATCTCTATTCAACCTTTGTTATGTATATATTTAGACAAGATATTACATGAAAATATTTAATTGGAGGAGGATTCATTTTAAATAGAGTGAAGTCAAGTTTGAAAGTGACACCCATCGTATATGATAAAATAGTTCAGTAGTTTCCAAACATTATGCTCATTGCAATCACTAGGAAACTAGAAAAAGTACTGATACCCGTGTCTCACTCCCCATCCATCTGCTACTTTATCATTTAATTGTCTTGGGTGTCGCCTTGGCTTTGAAACTTTTCAAAGACCACCTAGTTATTCAAGCATTCAGCAAGTTTAGGAAACAGTGGACTAGCTTATTCAGTTTCTGGCTATTTCATTTCTTTATCTCCAAGTCCAAATATTCATTAGAGAAACTTTTATTTTGTAGCAGAAATTGAAAACAGACCAAAAAACTTTTTCAATCATTAATCAAATTAATATGTCTTATTCTCCAATATTTAACACACCCTGGAAGGGACTAAAAAGGAGCAAAAAGGTATAAGACACAGATTCTGTCTTAAGTTTTTAAAAATATTTTTTAAATGCAAGTAGGCCACATAACAGCAGCAGTCACAGAAAGTCCCAGATAATTTTCCTATACACACCAAATTTTATTTGGCAAATTTTACTAAAGCTTTGTTAGTACTCAGATTGATAGCTAGAAACTCCTTAACTGATATCCATCCTCATTGGAGGTGACCAGAAAGTGACATCGATGCAGCTTTTTCTGATTCATAACAATACTCTATTTTTTTAATCTGCCAGCTAGGCCCATCTGTGTGGACACATCAACTTCAGGGTGGAACAAAAGTAGGTTTACAGTTGTGAGTGCCTGAAACACAGTTTATTCTTGAATTGTTATTTATTATCTAGTGGCCCAGTGCACAAAATTCATGCACATTAAAAGGGGATTAATTAGAGGAAATATTTAAATATCGCTATTTGCCCTTTCTCTATAATAGAAGTGTCAGAGATGAAAGAAAATTAATAACATGTATATGAAAATCTTCCTCCTGTCAGAGTCTGGGGCACATTGTGGGACCCAGAGTCAAGTCCCTGCCCACTCACAGCACCTCAAAATCATGCGAGACCAAGACCCAGTTGGCCCCACCCCCACTGGGTGAGATCCAGACCTGGCCAGCCCCAACCTTGTCAAGACTCGCCAGGCAGGGGGCACAGCCTCAGGTCCCCCATCAAGCCCTGCCAGGTGGGGGGCGCAGCCTCAGGTCCCCCATCAAGCCCTGCCAGGTGGGGGGCGCAGCCTCAGGTCCCCCATCAAGCCCTGTCAGGTGGGGGGTGCAGCCTCAGGTCCTCTGACAAGCCCTGCTGGGTGGGGGGCACAGCCTCAGGTCCCCCGGCCAGGCACTGGACAGGGGGTGCAGCCTCAGGTCCCCTGGTGCATGGAGGCAGGGGGCGCAGCCTTAGGGCCCAAGAACACCCTCAGGTCTCCCGGCCCAGCGCTGGGGCAGGGGGCATGGCCTGAGGTCACTCGGCCCGGCATGGGGGCAGGGGGCGCACCCTGAGGTCCCCTGTCAAGCCTCGCTGGGCAAGGGGTGTGGCCTGAGGTCCCCCGGCCTGGTGCTGGGATAGGGGGCACAACCTGAGGTCCCCTGGCCTGGTACCAGAGCAGGGGGCACAGCCTAAGGACCCCCAGACCAGACCGGGGCAGGGGAGCACCTTGAGGTCCCCTATCAAGCCCCTCCAGGCAGGGGTTGCACCTTAAGGTCCCCCATAAAGCCCCACCAGGCGGGGGGTGTGCCTTGAGGTCCCCCATCAAGCCCCGCTGGGTAGCGGGTGCAGCCTCAGGTGCCCTGGCCCGGCGCTGTGCAGGTGGCACAGCCTTAGGTCCCCTGGCCCGGTGCCAGGGCAGGGGTCCTGGCCTGAGGTCCTCCGTCAAGGCCTGCTGGGCGGGGGGCATGGCCTGAGGTCCCCTGGCCTGGCGCCACAGTGGGGGGAATGGTCTGAGGTCCCATCAAGCCCCACTGGGTGTGGGGTGCAGCCTCAGGTTCCTTGCCCCGGCCCAGCACCATGTAGCCTCAGGTCCCTACTGACTGCTCGTTAAAGCTCGTTATGGGAACTCGGTCTCCACTGTGGGTGCAGCCATCTTGTGCTACAGAAACCTCACCTCTGCTGTGGGTGCTGCCATCTTTGTGATAGTGTGATGGTCAATTTGCATATTCCCTCATTATTAGGATTACTAGAGGCCCGGTGCACAAAAATTTGTGCACTCGGGGGGGAGAGGGGGTCCCTCAGCCT
>NW_005364372.1:7557029-7566471 GCF_000412655.1 Myotis brandtii | reverse complement strand
CGCTTCAGTGCATGGCTGCCGGCCACCATCTTGGCTGGCAGTTAATTTGCATATTGCCCTGATTAGCCAATGGGAAGGGTAGCGGATGTACGGCTAATTACCATGTTTCTCTTTTATTAGATAGGATTGTATTATTTTCCATATGAACAACCATAAACCTACTTTTGCCCCACTCTGTATATATGCTTAAACTTTGGTGGCCCGGAGGCATTAATATGTCTATAGTATTCATATTCTTCATCATCAAAGAATAGAGGGAAAGTTCCACATTTGTATAGATTTCTTTACTACTTTCTAAAAATCCCAACTAACATCGCAACTAGACATTATTCAAAGATGTCCAAGTTTTATGTTCTGAGAATGCAATCTTTATCACCGGCCTATGATGAGGATGAAAGTAATAATGCAAGACAGAACATTTAGCACTATTGTCTAGGACAGTGGTTGGCAAACTCATTAGTCAACAGAGCCAAATATCAACAGTACAATGATTGAGATTTCTTTAGAGAGCCAAATTTTTTAAACTTAAACTATATAGGTAGGTACATTGTTATTAACTTAATTAGGGTACTCCTAAGGCTTAAGAAGAGCCACACTCATGGGTCAAAGAGCCGCATGTGGCTCACGAGCCACAGTTTGCCGACCACAGGCCTAGGACATGATAGCCACTCAATAAATGTTTTTTAAAACAAATGTCCAATTCCAATGTCTTGAAATTACTGTTTTTATTTTTTAAAATTTCTTTATTAAGGTATTGCATATATGTCCTTATCCCATTAGCCCCCTACCCCCCTCACTAATGCCCTCACCCCCTGTATTTTGTGTCCATTGGTTATGCTTATATGCACGCATACAAGTCCTTTGGTTGATCTCTCCCCCTTCCCCCCACCCTACAGTCTGATCTATGCTCCTCTGGATCTGTTTTTGTTCATCAGTTTATGTTGTTCATTATATTCCATAAATGAGTGAGATCATGTGATATTTATCATTCTATGACTGACTTATTTTGCTTAGCATAATGCTCTCCAGGTCCATCATGCTGTTGCAAATGGGAGGAGTTCCTTCCTTTTTACCACAGCATAGTATTCCATTGTGTAGATGTATCAGTCCCTTTAGCATTTCTTGCATTGCTGGCTTGGTAGTGATAAACCCCCTTAGCCTTTGTTTTTGTTTTGTTTTTTTGTCTGTGAAGCTCCATATTTCCCCTTCAATTTTGAATGATAGCCTTGCTGGATAGAGTATTCTTGGATTTAGTCCCTTGCTTTGCATCACTTTGTAAATTTCCTTCCATTCTTGTTTGGCCTGATGTGTTTCTGTAGAGAAATCATTTGATAATCTAATTGGAGATCCCTTGTATGTAATTTTCTGTATCTCTCTTGCAGCCTTTAAGATTCTCTCTTTGTCTTGAACATTTGCCATTATAATTATGATGTGTCTTGGTGTGGTCTTTTCGGGTTCATCTTGTTTGGGACTCTGTGCTTGTGTGACTTTTTTCCTCCCCACATCAGGGAAGTTTTCTGACATTATTTCTTCAAATAGGTTTCCTAACCCTTGTTCCTCTTCCTGTTGTTCTGGTACCCCTATTATTCATATGTTGCTTCATTTCATGTTGTCCCATAGCTCCCTTAGGCTCTCCTGTCTTTTAATTTTTTCTCCAATTGCAGTTCAGTTTGGGTGTGTTTTGCTTCTCTGTCTTCTAATTCGCTAATTCGGTCCTCCACTTCTCCCAGTCTACTGTTGAAACTTTCCATGGTGTTTTTTATTGCAGCTATATCACTCTTCATTTCTTCTTGATTTTGGCATAAGTTGTTGATTTTTCATCCATCTGGTTTATGAACTGTATGACCTTTATTCTGAATTCTTTTTCTGGCATATTTCATGCCTCTGTTTCACTTAGCTGCTTTTCTGGCAATTCCTCCTTTTCTTTCCTTTGGGGGTTTCTTTGTCTACCCAGTTTTTATCTCACCAACTGATCTAGATGTCAAGTCGTACAGGGGCTGCTTCTTGGGTGGCAGTGGCTCCTCGGGCTGCAGTTGCTCCTCGGGGGGTCACGGTAGCGGTTGCTCCTCAGTTGGCAGTGGCTCCTCTGGTGGGTGCTGTTAGCAGCAGTGGTGGCTCCTCTGGCTGTTGGGGGGGAGGCTGCTTGCACAGCTGCTGTTCCTCGGATGGGGGTGGGTTGATCACGAGGCTGCTTCTCCTCAGGTGGGGGCAGGCTGCTTGTGCGGCTGCTGCTCCTTGGATGGGGGCAGGCTGCTCGCGTGGCTGCTGCTCCTTAGACGGGGGTTGGCTGCATGCTGCTGCTTTTACTTGGATGGGGCTGGCTGCTCGTGAGGCTGCTGCTCCTTGGACAGGGGCAGGTTGCTTGCAGGGCTGCTGCTCCTTGGACAGGGGAGGTCTGCTCGCGCAGCTGCTGCTCCTCGGATGGGAGTGAGCTGCACATGCAGCTACTGCTCCTTGGACAGGGGTGGTCTGCTCACCCAGCTGCTGCTCCTTGGATGGGTGCAGGCTGCATGTGGCTGCTGCTCCTCGGACCAGTGTGGGCTGCGCAGTGCCACCGCTCCTCAGACGTGGGCCGTCTGCTCATGTGGCTGCTATTTCTTGGACCAGGGTGGGCTGCTTGCGGCATTGCTATACATTGGATGGGGGCAGGCTGCTCACACAGCTGCTGTTCCTTGGACAGGTGCAGGGTATGGGCTGCATGCAGCTACTGCTCCTCGGACGGGTGTGGGCTGTGCGGGGCTTCCACTCCTCAGTTGTGGGCAGGCTGCTCATGCGGCTGCTGCTCCTTGGACCAAGCAGGATGCTCATGTGGTTGCTGCTCCTTGGACAGGAAAGTGGACCACTCATACAGCTACTGCTCCTTGGACGGGGCAGGCCATGTGAGGCTGTTGTTCTTAGGTCTGGGCGGGCTGCTCGCAGGGCTGCTGCTCCTTGGATAGGAGCGGGTTGCTCACATGTCTGCTGCTCATGTGGTCACAGTGCCCAGGGCTAAAGCATTGGGCTGGTCTAAGGGGAGTGCACTTCAGAACTCACAGGAGCCTGCACCCGGGGTGGCTGGAGACTTGGTGACCATGGGACCACAACTGAGGTAGCAGATACCTGGTAGGGGTGGCTGTAGAGTCCCAAGTGTTATCTGAGGGCACCCTGGGTGGAGGTGAGGCTGGGCTCCCAGTTACAGCAGCTCTCCCCTTCAAAGAGGCAAGGCCTCTGAGGAAGATCCAGCCTCCCGGGACTGTTTGCAATGGTAGCGGAGGCTACCTAGTTAGGCGAGTCCGGTTAGCCTGCCCCTGAAGGTCTTGTGGGATCTAACTCACACATACAAACACACACACCCCACACGACCACACACTCTTTTGTTCCCTCACTCACGCTCTCTCCCTCACTGCCACCTTCTTCCTGCCTCTGTAGTTGGGTCTGGGATGTTATTGACCCATTTGTGGATGGAGTTTCCTCTCCGGGTGTCTGGTTATGTGGCTTGCTCTCCAGCACATTGGCCAGACAGGATAAAATTCACCTCGACAAGACATGACACAAAGGGAACAAAGCACGAATGTACTCACAACACCAATAACCCCAATATAAGTGACCACCTGAGAAAAGAGAATTAGGGGAGAGAAAAGAGAGCACAAATGATATTGAAGAGAGAAAAAAAGATGAGAAAAGAAAAAGGAGAATATATATATGGAGAAAACACCACAGAACCAATAGATAAACCAAAAAAATACAAACACCAAACACCCAGCAAAGAGGGTGGGGACAGAATCTGTAGAGGCTGAGCTTATGTATAGAAAATAAGGTTAAAAATTGGATGAATATGGGGAGGACCTCAATTCAGTATGGAGGAAGTAGAAAGGGGATGAGTGGATAAGAATAAAGAGAATGAGAAGAAAATAATGATAATAATAATAATAATAATAATAAATTTACAAAAAAATTGATTAAAAATGCTATAAAAAAGAAAATAGCAAATAAAAATAAAATAGAATGATAGAAAAATAATGCAAAAAGAAATAGAAAATAAAGCAATGAACAAAAAAAAGAAGAAAGAGATAACAAAATAATAAAAAAATTAAAATGAAAAAGTGAAGTGTCATTCCTTTGGCTGGCTTAAGATCCCAGTCTTCTGTATTGTCTGTGGTTTCTCAGTTTCCTGTTGCTGGGACTGAAGGCCTCTCTTCAGGCCAGACACTGTGGACTCTCAGGGACTATTCAGATTTTTTTTAATCCTTTGTACCACTCAGGGTGGAATCTGGGTGTGGCTTTATTGGTTGCCTAGAGACTGGAGGGAGGGGCTATCTCTTCAGGAGAAGATGGCTGCCCAGGTATGGGCTCAGGTATGACTCAGTGCCAGATTGCTGCCACTTCTCCTGGACCCCCTCCTTTCCCCAGACTCCACAAGTCCGCACCTTCTCTTGCACCTCAGCACGGGTGTCTGTATCCAAAAGGTCCTATGAACTAGGTTCAGTGAAGAAAAGCACAGGCCACAGAGAAGGGAAAGGCTGCATCTCTGTGCACTCCTCTCTTGCTGGCACTGTGCGGTCTGGTCAGCCCTTCAGGCTGCCCCCTCTGGGCTCAGTCTTTCATGATTGTGGACCCAGATCTAGAATCCCCTGCCTCCAGCAGTCCTGCGGACCTCCTTTCCATAGGATTCTGTGTTGTCTGTCCCCAGGGACATGGCTTGGTGCTGTGAGGATTCCCTCTGACCCTCTGGGCTCAGAGGTCTGGCACACTCTCCTGCCAAGATCCTTGATTTTACCTTTCTCCAGGGGTCCTCTGCCCTTCCCAGCTGCAAATTGTCTCACCAGCTGAGTCTCCTTCATCAATTCGGGTTGGATGTTATTCGTTTCAGCTGCTCGTTCTATTTGCTCCAGGACAAGGCTCAGGACACATCCGTCTATTCTGCCGCCGTTTTGTCTCCTCCGACTGTGATTTTAAAAGTGTTCATGAAAAATTCCTTGAAGTCCTTTATTAGAGAAGCACTACCTTAGTTTATTGAAATCAGTACCAGCTACTGCCAAACTTACTGTTGTTTTGTGGGGGTTTTTTGTTTGTTTTTTTCCCACTTGGGGTAGATTTCCCTTAGTTCAGGATTTGAAAAAAAATGAGTTATGAAGGTATCCAAAGCTATTCTTGCCTACAGGAAGTTGTGAAAGACATGCATAAATAATCGGAGGTAGAATAATAGTTTACTTCTTTGCCCTCATTACGTCTCACTCTTTCCCAGCAAAGATAGAGGAAACCAAAGTCACATGACATCTGAACTCTGTCCAAACTTCAGTTGTATTTCAAAATTTCAGGTTAGAATGAATAATACATTAATGCTATACAACTTTTATTGTGCTCACTTTAAAATTTATATTAAGTAGATTGCTACATTATGGTAATGTACTAAATTACCTAAAGCAAAGTAATACAATGATTAACTGACTATAAACATTGGTTTATGGTCAGATTATAAAGTATTACAATGATTAACATTATGCATTTTCATAACAGAAAATTGCAGCATGAAATATCTGTGGATTGACTCAGTGCCATTAGGAATAATAAAACAGTGGTATAACTCAGTCTCAAGTTACATCTTGAGAGTAAACTTAGTTTTAAATCTCCTGTCAAGTGGTTGAGAAATTCATTAATTTAAAATGCCCAAGGCTTGCCAAACACAAGGTAGAGAATGCAAGTATTCATTCAAATTTATGATATTAAGAAAAGTAGGGCTTTACAGCTTTTAAAAGTCTTGATCTCTAATACTTGGCTACTTGAAGTAGGTTACAACGTTTAAAAAAATACACTCCTTGCTTTAGAGAAACCTAGTCCATCAGTCCTACAACAATGTGACAGATCAATTCTTTGTGGAAAAGCAGCTCCAACACAGAGATAAAGACCTGGAGAAATCATGGGTCTTTCTCTTCCAAGGAAAAAGGTTAGGAAGCATTAGGCAGGCACCAATCCAAAGATTTGGACATTAGGGAGGAAGTCTATAGAAAAATCACAGTGATGGACTAATGCTACAGAATACTGTTGCAACACTGTCCCTGCTTGTTCTCATGTTGCTACATAACTGCTGTATAATCTTAGATAAATCACCTTAATTTCATCATCTGTAAAATGTGCATCTCTCTCAGTCATTGAATGGATTACATAAAAATTGCAGTGAGTAGCCAACAATAGTCAAGAAATCAGAGTTATTTTATTAACATTATAATTATTACTAGTTCCTCACAAGTTGATTATTATTATACTAGAGGCCCGGTGCACAAAAATTTGTGCACTCGGGGGGAGGGGGGTCTCCCAGCCCGGCCTGTGCCCTCTCGCAGTCTGGGACCCCTCGGGAGATAACGACCTGCTGGCTTAGGCATGCACCCGGGTGGCAGAGGGCACGCCCAATCCCAAGGTGCAGCCCCTGGTCAGGCTCAGAGCAGGGCCGATCAGGGGGTTGGGGCACCGCCCCCTGTCACACTCAAGGCAGGGTCGATGGGGAGGTTGCGGCGCCACCCCGTCACGCACAGAGCAGGGCCGATTGGGGAGTTGGGGCGCCGCCTCCTGTCATGCACAGAGCAGGGCGGATCGGGAGGTTGCAATGCCCCCCCTCAGTCCCGCTCAGGGTAGGGCCGATTGGGGGGTTGGGGCCCCGCCCCCTGTCACACTCAAGGCAGGGTCGATGGGGAGGTTGCGGCGCCACCCCGTCACGCACAGAGCAGGGCCGATTGGGGAGTTGGGGCGCCGCCTCCTGTCATGCACAGAGCAGGGCGGATCGGGAGGTTGCAATGCCCCCCCTCAGTCCCGCTCAGGGTAGGGCCGATTGGGGGGTTGGGGCCCCGCCCCCTGTCACACTCAAGGCAGGGTCGATGGGGAGGTTGCGGCGCCACCCCGTCACGCACAGAGCAGGGCCGATTGGGGAGTTGGGGCGCCGCCTCCTGTCATGCACAGAGCAGGGCGGATCGGGAGGTTGCAATGCCCCCCCTCAGTCCCGCTCAGGGTAGGGCCGATTGGGGGGTTGGGGCCCCGCCCCCTGTCACACTCAAGGCAGGGTCGATGGGGAGGTTGCGGCGCCACCCCGTCACGCACAGAGCAGGGCCGATTGGGGAGTTGGGGCGCCGCCTCCTGTCATGCACAGAGCAGGGCGGATCGGGAGGTTGCAATGCCCCCCCTCAGTCCCGCTCAGGGTAGGGCCGATTGGGGGGTTGGGGCCCCGCCCCCTGTCACACTCAAGGCAGGGTCGATGGGGAGGTTGCGGCGCCACCCCGTCACGCACAGAGCAGGGCCGATTGGGGAGTTGGGGCGCCGCCTCCTGTCATGCACAGAGCAGGGCGGATCGGGAGGTTGCAATGCCCCCCCTCAGTCCCGCTCAGGGTAGGGCCGATTGGGGGGTTGGGGCCCCGCCCCCTGTCACACTCAAGGCAGGGTCGATGGGGAGGTTGCGGCGCCACCCCGTCACGCACAGAGCAGGGCCGATCAGGGGGTTGGGGCGCTGCCCCCTGTCACGCTGATCCCGGTGCCGGGAGGCCTCGCGGCTCCACTGATCCCCGTGCCAGGAGGCATATTACCCTTTTACTATATAGAATAGAGGCCTGGTGCACAGGTGGTGGCCGGCTGGTTTGCCCTGAAGGGTGTCCTGGATCAGGGTGGGGGTCCCCACTGGGGTGCCTGGCCAGCCTGGATGAGGGGATGAGGGCCGTTTTCTGGCTGGAGGGTGACTGAAGCTCTCGGCCGCTCCTTTTTTTCTTTTTTTTCTTTTATTCTGGGCCAGCTTTAGCTCTGAGGCCTCTGCTGCTTTGTTTACCTTCTGTATTTGATACAATGTTGTGGTCAGGCTGGCTGAAGCCTAGCTGACTGAAAGCCGGTTTCTAGGGTTTTGTTTAGCTTCTATATTTGCAACATAGTTGCTTAGAGTTGCAGCTGAGAGGCAGGGAAGTCAGGCGGGGAATGTTGGAGTCTGCAGTCACTGGAGCAAGCAAGCCTCCCTGTTCGCTTCAGTGCATGGCTGCCGGTCGCCATCTTGGCTGGCAGTTAATTTGCATAAGGATATGCTGATTAGCCAATGGGAAGGGTAGCAGAGTGACACCAATTTGCATGTTTCTCTTTTATTAGTGTAGATTCTAATGATCGGGAATAATCCCAACAGGAAAAGAAGGCAAAATTGGGAAGGCTGGTGCAATCAAAGATTCTCTCTCATCGTTGATGTTTCTCTCTCTCTCTCCCTCTCCTTTCCTCTCTATCATTAAAAATATATATATTTTTAAAAGAATACTGGCTGATGAAAACTGGCCAGTTTAAGAATAGAAGCTTGGGAAGTTAGATTAAAACCTAAAATACATATGTTAACCAATATATATATGTCATTGTGGAAGTCAGAGGCTCTGCAATATATCTGCCTAGTCCTTGGAGAGGATGTGAAACATTTTGACTCTTTCCTGAAACAGAACTTTCATTATAAATACCATTTCTTCAATGGTTCATATCCAGCAGACTTCAATGTTTGTCCATTTTCCCTAGATAATGAACAATTTCACACTCAGGGTCATATATTCCATAATCCTAGCTCCCAGCACAGTTATAGACTTATAATCAATGCTCAATAAAAATACTAGTTTGAATTAACAAGTAAATTAATGATTGACCAAGGAGAAATAAACATTTTCAAAATAATAAATTTTAATGTTGGTCTATATTTAATTAATATTTTAACTTCCATTGGCATCCATATTTCCATTTAGCTGCTCATTTGAAAACCACTTTCCTGCTGTCTGTGATCTAACATATTAAAGCAAATATTAACTAAACAGTACAATCACCAATTTCCATGCTGTATTTCTGAGTATTATTAGACTTTTCAACATGGCCACTCTAACACAATGTTCTAGAAAATAATATAAGTAAAACTCATTGGCTCTAACTGCCTTCAAAAATATGTCAATGTAATGTTCTGGGTTTGGGTACATTGTGTGACAGGAAAAATTACACTGAAGTCATTTTATATCCAGAGATAAAAAGAAAATTTTAATGTCCCTTGAAAAAAATGAAGCTATACAAGGAAAATGTTTAGAATTTTTTTAGTTCCATGCCTCTCTACATGTTATCTCAATGCCTCTTGCTGACCTTAATTTTGTTCCATTTTTCTGACCCTAAACAAATGTAGAAAACATATTTTTATACCATTATTAGTATGTAAACTTATACTAATGCAAAACTCTCTCAAAATCTGGTTTGTAACCTATTTTTTATTATTGGTCTGCAAAGAGATAAGTACAGACATTTTAATCACCCACACCACACTTGCAATGAGCAATGTGTCCAGGCTTCTGTGACTCTTTCCTCTCTCCCTACATTATGCTTGTTCATATTATATTTATGGAGATGCAATTTTATGTCTCTTGAATATAATAATACAAAAATTGAGACTCATATTGCATATATATATGTGTATATATATATACACACA
>NW_005364372.1:7541226-7555892 GCF_000412655.1 Myotis brandtii | reverse complement strand
CCAATCCCCCAATCGGCCCTACCCTGAGCGTGACTGAGGGTGGCATCACAACCTCCTTATCCGCCCTGCTCTGTGCATGACGGGGCGGCGCCCCAACTCCCCAATCGGCCCTGCTCTGAGCCTGACCAGGGGCTGCACTTAGGGATTGGGCCTGCCCTCTGCCACCCGGGAGCAGGCCTAAGCCAGCAGGTCGTTATCTCCCGAGGGGTCCCAGACTGCGAGAGGGCACAGGCCGGGCTGGGGGAACCCCCTCCCCCCGCCCTCCGAGTGCACAAATTTTTGTGCACTGGGCCTCTAGTATATATATAATGTATTTTATGTTTATTTTCTAAGTAATTCATCTGTATTGCATTTCATAAAAGTGTCAGTCTATGACAGATTGAGGGAAAAAAAAGAAGAAACTAGTCCTCTACCATAGATTGTTTGAGAAGTACTGTCCTAGAATATTATGAATATTATGGCCTTTCCTTCATGTTACATATTTCCTTTTTTTAAAATCTATTTGAAACTTATTAATTTTCTATGCTGATTTTATCTCCTCTCGGTGCTGCATCCCACTTGTTATTTATGTGGTTGCAAAGTAGATATTACTTTAACAAAGCATAAAGTTATCAAAACTGAGTTTAATAACTATAACAAAAATCTGAATATTAAAGAAGTTACAATGAAGAGGACAAAAATCAGCACAAATCTCTCTAATGATACCATTAAAATTCCAATATAAAATGGGATTGTACATTATATATGACATAACTAAATTAAATAAAACTCATCTGTCAAACAGAAATAGACCATAAGAAAATAAGTAAATATGTCAATTTAGGCAAAAAATGTAGATTTTTTTTCTCTCTGGTAGTATGCACATGTCATCTCTGCATATTACCTTACTGTGAAAAAATTTCAGTTCTTTATCCTAACCAATTTACCAAGGTTCAGCTCTCCAAAAAATGAGACAATCAGCAAATATGTATCCCTTTCTCCCAGAGAAGGCACAAATTCTGTGGTTGAAGTCATAAGACTTCAAAAGACTCTGGTGTCATCAAAATAAAATAAGCATACTATCCTATCCTATATAATAAAAGGCTAATATGCAATCGACTGAACAGCAGAATGAACAGTTGCTCTGATGTACACAGACCACCAGGGGGCAGACGCTCAATGCAGGAGCTGCCCCTGGTGGTCAGTGAGCTCCCAAAGGGGGAGCACCACTTAGCCAGAAGCAAGGCTCACGGCTGGCGAGCTCAATGGCCGTGGCAGGAGCCTCTCCTGCCTCCACAGAAGCACTAAGGATGTTAGAATGATGGCTTAGGCCCACTCCCCACAGACATCCTCTGAGGGCTCCCAGACTGTGAGAGGTCGCAGGCCGGGCTGAGGGATACCCCCCACTCCGAGTGCACAAATTCCGTGCACCAGACCTCTAGTCTATATAATAAAAGCCTAAGAGACTATTATGGCAGAACGACCAGAATGACCAGTCACTATGATGTGCACTGACCACTGAGGGCAGACGCTCAACACAGGAGCTGTCCCTAGGTGGTCAGTGCACTCCAATAGCGAGAGCACCACTCATCCAGAAGCTGGGCTCATGGCTGGTGAGTGCAACAGAGGTGGTAGGAGCCTCTCCCACTGCTGCAAGAGCGCTAAGGAGCAGCAAGACGAGCGGTAAGGAGCAGCGAGCAGGTGTGTGGTAAGGAACTAGGGGTCTCGCACTGCAAGGGGGATGTCTGCCTGCCAGCTTAGGCCCACTCCCCGAGGGTGTGCAGAGATCCCCCCAACCTCTAATAGTGGCATGAAACTGTTTAGTTGTAATATATATATATATATATATACACATACATACATACACACACACACACACACACTAGAGGCCCAGTGCACAAAAGTTTGTGCCCTCAGGGGGGAGGGGGGTTTCCCTCAGCCCAGCCTGCGCCCTCTCGCAGTCTGGGACCCCTCAGGGGATGACCACCTGCTGGCTTAGGCCCGCTCCCTGGGGGATTGGGCCTAAGATGGCAATCAGACATCCCTCTGGCAGCCCGGCAGCCCTCGGGGGATGTCCACTTGCCAGCGGGGAGCAGGTCTAAACTGCAGTTGGACATCCTTAGCGCTGCTGAGGAGGCAGGAGAGGCTCCCACCCCCACCGCTGTACTGGCAGCCATCAGCCTCGCTTGTGGCTGAGCAGAGCTCCTCCCATGTGAGAGCACACTGACCACCAGAGGGCAGCTCCTGCATTGAGCGTCTGCCCCCTGGTGGTCAGTGGGTGTCATAGTGACCAGTCATTCCCAGTCTCTCTGCTGTTAGGGTCAGTTTGCATGTTACCCTTTTACTATATAGGATATATATATCCTATATAATAAAGTGGTATTATGCAAGTTGACCATCCTGCCCTTACAAAATGGCCACCACAAGATGACTGGCAGGGGAGGGCATTTCGGGGGGACCAGGCCATCAGGGGAGGGCAGTTGGGGCAACCAGGCCTGCAGGGAAGGGCAGTTGTGAGTGACCATGCCTTCAGGTGAGGGCAGTTGGGGGTGACCAGGCTGGCAGGGGTGGGCAGTTGGGGGCAACTGGGCTGGCAGGGGAGCAGTTAGATGTCAATCAGGCTTGCAGGGGAGTGTTAGGGGGTGATCAGGCTGGCAGACAGAAGCGGTTAGGGACAATCAGGCAGGTAGGTAGGCAGGCAGGCGAGAGGTTGGGAGCCACCAGTTCCAGATTGTGAGAGGGATGTCCGACTGCCAGTTTAGGCCTGATCCCATCAGGCCACACACACACACACACACACACACACACACACACACACACTCTGAGTGGCCAGGTTATTATGACCACCTGAAATTTGTAGGCAAATTAGCTATAATTTCGTGCTGAAGTTGCTAGAGGGACAGACAATTATAAATAGGGAAGCAGGTTGTTTACCACGACAGAAGTGATTTTTCCTGAAGATATGGGTAAACAATGTGATTTAACAGCCTTTGAATGTGGGATATATTTGAATGTGAGTGGCCAGATTATTATGACCACCCCATCAGTACTTGGTTGGGCTACCTTTTGCCTTCAATACTGCGGTGATTCTTCTCGGCAGTGACTCCACGAGATGTTGAAAGATGATGCTATGAATTTGACACCATGCCTGATGAATAGCATTGTCCAGTTCTGTGAAATTTGATGGTTGTGGAACCAGCTGCCCAATGGCTCTTTTAACTTTGTCCCACAAATGCTCAGTTGGATTGAGATCTGGTGATTGTGGGGGCCACCTAAGCATGATAAAGTCTCCCTCATGTTCTTGAAACCACTTATGCACAACATGAGCACCGTGGCATGGCGCATTGTCTTTTTGGAAGAAGCCATCTCCATTGGGATATGCCATCAACATGATAGGATGAACCTTATCTATGATACTTAGGTATGTTTTGCTATTCAGACGTTGTTCCCCACGAATTAAAGGCCCCAAATCATGCCAGGAAAACATGCCCCAAACTATAACACTGCCCCCACTAGTTTGAAGGGTTGTACTTGTGCATGTGGGGTGCATGCTTTCATGCTGTTTCCACCAAATTCTTACTCTGCCATCTGCATGATGCAACTGGAAATGTGATTCATCAGACCACATGACTTTTTTCCAGTGCTTGACTGTTCAATCCTTGTGTTCCTGTGTGAATTGGAGATATTTTATCTTGGTAACTGCAGACAGCAAAGGTGTTTGAACAGGCCTTCGGCTTCCATATCCCATACGATGCAGTGTACGGTTAATTGGCTACAAACATCAGGTGGTCATAATAATTTAGTCACTCACATTCAAATATATCCCACGTTCAAAGGCTGTTAAATTGTGTTGTTTACCCATATCTTCAGAAAAAAATCACTTCTACTGTTGTGGTAAACAACCTTCTTCCCTATTTATAATGGTCTGGCCCTCTAGCAACTTCAGCATAAAATTATAGCTAATTTGCCTACAGACATCAGGTGGTCATAATAATCTGGCCACTCAGTGTGTGTGTGTGTGTGTGTATCCTATATAATAAAAGAGAAACATGTAAATTGACCATCTCTTTGCTATGCTCATCAGCCAATCAGGGTGAATATGCAAATTAACCCAACTAAGATGGTGGGTTAATTTGCATACACAGGCACCAGGCAGAGAGCAGAAGTGGGAGAGCTGGCAGCTTGGGGGGATGTGGCTTCCTCGGTCACTGAGCGGAGATCAGAGCAGGAGAACTGGAGGCTTGGGGGGCTGTGGCTTTCTCAGTTGCTCCCAGCGTGGGGAGCACCAGGCATTCTGGGAATAGTAGTTCTGATGGCAACCCCAGGACTGGAAGCTGAAGCCCAGAGAACGGGAATGCTGGGAATTGTAGTTCTGGTGGCAGATGAATCTCCTAGACCAGTGATGGAGAACCTTTTGACCCATTGGGGACATCGAGGCCGGCGTGTAGCTGTGGCATTTGTTGGGCAGCCCTGCTTCACCCCTGATTCTGCTGATCCCCTCAATTGATCCAGGGGTGATCAGGCAACCAGATAAAACCCTCCCCCTCTGACGGAGGAGCTGGTGGATGTCAGGGCCTCTCTTTGTCCTTCCTGGAGAAAGTGGCGCCACAGCCACTAGAGCAGTGGTTCTCAACCTGTGGGTCGCGACCCCTTTGGGGGTCGAACGACCCTTTCACAGGGGTCGCCTAAGACCATCCTGCATATCAGATATTTACATTACGATTCATAACAGTAGCAACATTACAGTTATGAAGTAGCAACGAAAATAATTTTATGGTTGGGTCACAACATGAGGAACTGTATTTAAAGGGCCAGAAGGTTGAGAACCACTTCACTAGAGCAAAGTGATCCTGGAGCAAGTTACTGTTGCAGTTGGGGATGGAGGGAAAGCAAAGATGAGAGACATAAGTAAAATATCCTAAAACTTCCAGGAAATTTCCACCAATGAAGCAAAGAAAAAAAAATGCCTCTACTATTCTGTGAGCAACAAACCAAATTGGGTTGGGGGTCTCAGACAATTCGTTCATATGATTGCAAAGACAGACAGAAACTCCTGGATTGGAGAGGGCTCCCCTGAGGGCTCCCAGATTGGAGAGGGTTCAGGTCAGGCTGAGGGGACCCTCCCACCCCACCCCTGTGCACTAATCTTCGTGCACCGGGCCTCTAGAGTGAGTGTGTGTGTGTGTCTGTGTGTGTGTGTAGTATATATATACACTAGAGGCCCAGTACATGAAATTCGTGCATGGGCGGGGGGAGGGTGTGTCCCTCAGTCCAGCCTGAACCCTCTCCAATCTGGGACATCCCTCTCACAATCCAGGACTGTTGGCTCCCAACCGCTCGCCTGCCTGCCTGCCTGATTGCCCCTAACCGCTTCTTTCTGCCAGCCTGATGACCCCTTAACCACTCCCCTATCAGCCTGATCGATGCCTAACTGCTCCCCTGCCAACCCAATTGCCTCTAATTGCCCTCCCCTGCAGGCCTGGTCACTCCTAACTTCCCTCCCCTGCCAGCCTGGTCACCTCCAACTGCCCTCCCCTGCTGGCCATCTTTGATCACATGGGGTGGCCATCTTGTGTGTTGGAGTGATGGTCAATTTGCATATTACCTCTTTATTATATAGGAGACACACACACACACACACACACACACACACACACACACACTAGAGGCCCAGTTTCATGCCACTATTAGGTGTGTGGAATTTGGGGGGGGGAAAAGCAAGTTACATAGATTTTAAATGTTGTTTTAAACCAGTGAATGTGTATAAATTTATTGAAGTTGGGATGGTAACATAATTACCCAGATCTTGACAAAATTATCTGGGTCAGGAATTTTCAGCACTGAGTTTAAACCCATGAATCTAATACCAAACAACTTAAATAATTTTGTCCATTTTTTTAAACCAAGGAATTTTTTTCATGTCATCAAAATCAGGGAAAAAACCACCAAAAAACCTAATTTTTGCAAAGCTTAAAATGAGCTAACTCTGTCTCAAGCATTTAGTATTTCTGAATTTATTTTTTACAAATCACATTCTATTTTTTAAAACCTTCGTAGAAAATTTTATTTTTAAAAAGCCCCAACTTTTTTTTCTGAATAATAAGTTGAGCTGCTAATCAGTGGTATCTTCATTGACATATTACTCTCCATGTAGTTGTTTATAACTTAATGAAATAACATTTGAGCAATACATAATATATCAAATGCTTCCCTTCTGATACCACAAACCTTAAAGTATACCACCTTGGAAAGTCCAAGTGAGATTTAAGGTGACTCCCAGATATTTTAATGCCATGATATAAATGAATGGCTTCAGCAAATATTCTTATGTTACATTTGTCCTTACAGGCATTTTTTCAACAATTGATGAGTCCTAACCAGAGCTGATATTAAAATCATGCTCTGGAGTAACATAATTTTAACCTGTCAACTGGTTCAGATTCTTAAGATAAAATAAGAATTTTATTTAAGGCAATAAAATTTACTGCAAAAACCAAAACTTTGCAGAAATTATATGATATTCACTCTAAGTCTTGTGTCAGGATGCCTTTAGCATAAAGGGTCTGCATTACCCCTTCCTTTTCTGTCTGCTCCAGTCCTTACCCACAATCCATGGATGGGCTTCCCATCAGGTAGGTGTCTCAGTATTTCACTCCTATGGTGCTTGTCTCAACAAAGAAAGGAAAGCATTTGAGAGTTTTTTTATTTTAATGAACAGATAACAAATATGAACCGTTATTCAGCAAGTATGTTGTAATTTCAATACCAACCAATAAAGAATCATATGATTTCACGCATATGTGGGATACAAAACTGAAAGGAACAAACAAGAATAACAAACAAGAACTCAGACCCTGACAAGAGTATGGTGGTTACCAGAGGGAAGGGGGATGGGTGGGAGGAAAGGGTAAAGAGGGTCAACTATAGGGTGACAGAAGAAGATTTGACTTTGAGTGGTGGGCATACAATGCAATATACCAGCAGTCGGACATCCCCCGAGGGGTCCCAGATTGGAGAGGGTGCAGGCTGGGCTGAGGGACACCCGCCCCCCCGCCCCGCCGTGCACAAATTCATTATATGATGTATCATATAAATGTACACTTCAAACCTATATAATCTTATTCGCCAACGTCACCCCAATAAATTTAATTTTTTGAAAAAAAAGAATTTACATATGTCTTTTGCTGCTGTGGGTTAGCTCATTTTTAAAAGAGGTGTCTCTACTGCTTTAAATATTATTTGCTAAAGTATTGCTTGTACAGTATTGCTGGTTGGTTGGTTCATTGGTTGGTTGGTTAGTTGTTTTTTAGTAGTGATACTGGGAAGGTAACTGAGATTTCTTATTTTCAGAACTTCCTACCTCTTTAAAGCCTCTGGGTATTTTGGTCCCATCAGGACTCAAATTATAGTGGGAAATGGGGGGACAAAAAGAAAAAGGGGGTGGGTTGGTGAGTGAGCTCCATCTACTTTATCATAGTTATCCCATACCTTTCTCTGGAATTTGACTCCTGTTTGAACTTAGAGCAATTAAAATGCAATCCTGCCCCAACTCTCAGCCCAAGCCAAATGCTTTATACTTTTCTATTACAGGAATGTTTGTCTCTTAAGCCAACATTCCAGCTACTGTTTGTCCCTAAGCTGGACAGGCTCTTCATTTACCCAGTTGTTTAGATGAAGCGGAGATAACAGAATGGAGTCCTGACCTCTCACTACCCACCCCCCATCCTGCGCATATGCCCTCACACATTCACACACACACATTCACACACACACACACACACACACACACACACACACACACACACGTACGGCAGCCCGTGGAGCACCTCTGTGAAACTTCAGGACTTTGTGCAGCACAGTGTGAAAACCACGGGTCTAGAATGGTCTTGCAGAGTTCTTCTAGGTCCTAAACGCTTGGATTCTGTATAACCCAATATTATTGTTTTCTTTGGGTAACACATGTCCTTCCTCAGTTATTTAGGATTTTAGTATGGTCCCTCATATTCAATTATATGAGGGGTTACATTAGGGACCGAGTTTCTAATACATTCACCATGATTTGGGGACACAACACAGAACAGATTATGATACTAGATCGATAATCCATCAAAAATGCCAAAATGTTTTTACCTCCCTGGGGAGGGGGTAATAAAAGATTATAGTAATAGGTGAATATAGGTAAGCTGCAGGAAAGGAAGTTTAAAGGCATTTATCTGTTGAATATACTAGCAAACTTCCACATTCTTTTAGATTAAGATGAAGATACACACACACCACCACTGATGTATCACAGGGCCTGCTACCTCGGTGTAGAGCTAGATGAACACTTAGCTCTAATCCTGTAACTGGAAGGACAGTGTATTTGTCTGGAGCTGATACTGCCCTCTGGCTGCCAATTTGAATTAAATCCTTACAGAAACAGGTCTATCGTTTGTGAAGCACTTAGGAACTAAAATTCTCTTTGCTGAAATTCTGAGAGTCAGTCCTCACATTTGAGTCATGAAATCAATCCTCCCTCATACTCCCTTAACAGTATAGCACTGCTAAAGGCCTCATATTAGCTCTCTCTGTTTTGAGTACTCAGTGTTTCCAATGAGAGGAAGTTGGGTGCTTTCTTTAAATCGCGTTCCCTAAAAATAAAATAAGCTTCATAGAAAATCACAATGAGACAAATTCTCTTACCAGCCTCTCTGAGATGGCTTTCACATGTTTTTGCATAATGAAAGGGCTAATATAACATAACAAATCCTAAACTGTTTTCACAAGGAGTGGAAAAAAGATGTGTAAAAGTATGCTCTGTCTTGCTTCCTTCTGTTCACAATGTATCTAAATAAAACAAATGGTGTGCTTGCTCTTTCTGTCTGTTTCCCAATCTGTTTGGATAGTAGCCACCGTTCCGCAGCCAACCATAATATCTGACACTTCCTGACATCATGAAAGCCACCATCTGTCTGTCACCAAAGCCCTGTACTTTTTAAAGACTACTGGCTTGCTCCTTAATGAGGCTTCATGTTGAATGCACTGATCAGTTTAGAGGGAATACAGGGAATAACCGACACAAGGAATCTGTATAAAATCACATTTCACTACATTCAGTCGGAAAACACAAAATGAAATATTCAGGTCCCTTTGCAGGCAGAAAAAAAAGGAACTTCGTTTAGTTTCAATTGTGTTTCATTTCCGATTTGCCTGTGAAAGTTTAGACAGGGTTGAATACCAAGAATAAACCTAAACTAAGACCTAAGCTTTAAATCCAATATTTTCAGTCTTGTAAAATTAAACAGTTAGACATGACTTTGCAGTGTGTATATTTGAGCTCTGGAAAAAGAAGAAAATCCATCCTTGCTTTTCCAAGGCTTGGGAAAATCATGCCATTTAAAATTGAATCAACTTCTTCTCTAACACCTGAGCGATTGTCCAGGAAATAAAAGGAGGCTCTGTATGTCTTCACTTGCAAATGTCACAGGTGAACACAAACAACTGAGTGCTGGCAACGTCAAGTCCCTCTTTGTTTTATTAAGCTATTGTATCTCTATTATATGTGCAACAAGGGAATACGTTAACAAGGGAGACTGAGCAAGAATATTTCCAGGATGATATTAAGTTCTTGCAGAAAAAGTAAAGCTTTCCAGGAAGAAGACAGAATAATGTTTCATATACAAATTTCATGACTACACTCCACTGTTGGGTTTATATGATATGTTGATTTTCTACCAATCTCCTTTTTTTCTCCTCTTATCCCAATATTATTACCATGCTGTTCTTTTAACAATCTTATAAATCCAAGTCTTGTGAAGTCATGTAATTTTCTCTAGCAGGCAAAAGAGAAAAAGTAGATAGATGGATAAATAAATACATAGGCGATAGTTATTTGTATATATGTATATGTAAACATATAAATACAGAGACAGAGACAGACAAAAAGAGAAAGAGAATATACCAGTACTGTCTCAAGCAATCTAAATTTTAATTTTAAACTGGGGAAAGCTACTTATAGAGTTCTATAGGGGAGTTGAAGTTTCATGTTCCCAGAAAATATCTTAGTAAAATAAATTTTAAGTGCTTACTCTATGCCAGGTACAAGGTCAAGAAATTCGTAAGTTTGATTCCATTTGATTCTGTGTGTTGAGCACTATTATCCCATGTTATTGAAGACAAAGTTGAGGCTTAGAGAGGGTAGCTAACTCACCCAAGATCCCACAGCTAATAAGTGCTAGTTCTAAGATTCAAATCAATGTGTCTTGATTCAAAGTCTGTGCTCTCTCCTACCATCATCCTACATTACCTCTTAGTTAGACTGCATACCCTGATGTGTTTCAGGTGTGAGATGATAAATCTTGGAGCAGTCAGTGGTGGGAGGGGTGCAGAAAAAAGTGTATATCAGAATCTCTTCATCCACACGAGTGACAACCTTTAAAAGCCTCACTGTGAATGACCAAACACTTTTTCCTGCAAGGATGCTGATGCTCTGGAAAGGCAAGTGACTCTCAGGCGAGTTGTGGGCCTTAAAAGAAAAGATCTCATTGTGCTTTGCCCACGTTGTATATATAGAAAGATCCCTGAGTTCATTACAAAGCAGCCTCGTTGCTATTCTTCGCCTGTCCCACTCTACATCCATGTTTTCAGATGGAAAGTGAAGAATGAATTATCCACTTGAAGTAATAGTGAGGGAGGCAGAATCATTCACTTGAGTAGATAGCCTGTCATAACACTAGACTTACTCCACTCAAACAGGGACTTACAATCAACAGATGCTCAGGGGAACGATATTCAACATGTTATTCAAGGCCCTTCCCAACTTGTCCTGGATATAGCCATGTTCTGAACAAACTCGGAATAAACCATGTATCGTCATATCACTGCATCTTTTTCTTTTTGCTTCTCACATTTCCTCTTAAAAAAATAAAAGTAAAAATATCCAGCCTTGAGCTGAAGCAGCAAAACAAACAGATAGTCCGTTCATTGTGTGTGAGTACTGAGTAGTATGGTAGTGTTGGGACTCTCTATACCATTTAGCTTTACCCTTCAGTTTAATAACATGTCACTCCCTCTCATGTGTTACATACAAACACATATTTATTTCATGTCACACTTCCCTGTGCTAGGGAATTCAGATTCGTATTTCACAACCTGGAGATGGGGCATTGTAGCTTTTAGAATAGAAATAACACATACTGAAAAAATGAAAGCAGGTTGCTTAAGTAAAAAGTGAATAATTATTCCGACCAGCTGTCTGGATTTGGAAAGGACTTTTCCATGTTGATTAAAACCTCTTAATTTGCTGTGTGCTTCTGCGAAAGAGCAGGGTATACATAAGTTGGGACCAGAGTGCTATTGTCTACTGAAAGTATCTGGTCCACCATGAATAGATACGGTCACCTCAATACATCTTAATCTTTCAAATGTGAGAAAAACAGCTCTTCATAATGATGAACATGTTTACTTTAAAAGGATTCAGGGTGTTATGAAAGGTTGTGTTTGATATTGTAAAAGGGTGGAAAAGTTCCAGGGACTACAATATGTAGACCTATAATAATTTTTAAATCCCATGAAAAAAGAGAAAGAGACAAAGACAGAGACAGAGGCGAGACAGTGTTGTTCATTGTTCCTCCTTCATAACCTGTGAAAGGCCTTCTATGGTGGGAATCAGTAAATTTAAAAAAGTATTCTCCTCTCCATACAAAGGCCCTCACCCTTTAAATCTCATCTTAATTTTTTTCTACATTTTTATTATGTTTTGATTCATATTAATTATAGCCTACAAATAGGAGAATTAGATGAAGAGATTCTCATTTATATATGTGATACCATAAACTGACCTTCTTTATAGCCTTTTAAAAAATATTCATATAATGGATGATCTCTAAGTAAAATCTCTCCTGTAAGCAATGAATCTCTTCTGATGCTGAATTCCTATGAAATTATTACTAATGATACGTGAGATTTTTTCAAATACTTGTTTCATAATTTTTCAAAACTTAAAAAGTAGAATTATTTTTTAACCTTTTGATGAAAACAATATTACAATTCACACTGTAGTGATTACTGTCAATTTTTGGTTTTGCAACTTTTTTGATGGTATTAATATGACTCGATAAAATAAAAACTTTGATTTTTCCACCGACACATGTCAGAAGGATCCTTGCACCTAATATTCCTGTTTGGAGGAAGCCACTGGAAAAAACATCTGTTATCAACCCACCAGGGTGGGTTCTTTTTCAGTAAGATGTACAAATGCCATTTATTGGGAATGCAGGCAATTATAACAGTGCCTACAGTGTAATTGTGGGCTAGAAAGAGAAAGAAAGAAAACAGCATTCATAATTTATAAATAATATTCAACATAAATAGCCCCAAAGATATTTGTAGAAATACCTAGAGTATAGGGAGTTGTGTCGTAGGCTGTTTGTCTTTCATTAGTAATGCAAATTTATCAAGCCAAGTTATATGAAAAAAAAAGCCTACATTAAGTAAGAATGTTTATACAATTTAAAAATAAAACCCAAGCTTTGATATAGTATGTTTTAGGCTTCTTTATTTCTTAACCCCATGCAGCAAATTGCAACACAGCTATTTTGTAACAAAATTATAGATGCTGATGTTGCTGCCTTCATATAACCAAATACACATAACATTAAAGGCAAAAGGCGAAAAAAGGTATAAAACACTGACAACATTTATATTACTATTACCATTTGACTTAATTAAATAGAAATAATTATCATTGTTAAGAAGAGGATTTAGATTTATTAATATATTAGAATATTAAATGGCAAGGGAAATACTTGTGAATATTAAGTGAAAAGCAAAATGCTATACCTGTAATTTTTAAAAGAATATACAATAAAAGGAAAGACTAGATTATAAAGCAGAATACAAAATAAATATTCAAAAATTGGTTGCATATTTATACACCAATAATAAACTCAGAGAGCAAACTAAGAAAAATAATCCTATTCACAACTGGATCAAAAAATAAATAAAATACTTAGGAATAAATGTAACCAAGGACGTAAAAGATCTGTACTTAGAAAATGGGAAGACCCTGAAGAAAGAAACTGAAGATACAAATAAATGGAAGCATGTACCATGCTCATGGATAGGAAGAAATAACATCATTAAAATGTCCATACTTTCCAAAGCAATCTATAGATTGAGCACAATTCCTATGAAAATAGCAATGGTGTATTTCACAGAACTAGAAGACATAATCCAAAATTTAAATGGAACCACAAAGGATCCTCAATAGCTACAGCAATCTTGAGAAAGAAAAAGTTAGAGGTTTCATGCTACCTGATATCAAACTCTACTAGAAGGCCATAGTAATCAAAACAGCATGGCCCTGGCATAAAAGCATACATATAGATCAACAGAACAGACTAGAGAGCTCAGAAATAAATCCACACTTACTTGGTTAATAATCAATCACAAAGGAAGCAAGAATATACAGTGGGGTAAAAACAGTCTATTCGATAAAGGGTGTTGAGAAAATTGGAAAGATACATACAAAATAAAGAAAAAAGAAACCAGATCACCTTCTTACACCATACATAAGAATAAACTCAAATAGATTAAAGACTTAAATGTAAGACTTGAAACTATAAAAGTCCTAGAAGAAAACAGGTAGTTAAATCTCTGACATTTTTCTTAGAAGTATTTTTTCTGGTATATCTCCTTGGGCAAGGGAAACAAAATAAAAAATAAACAAATGGGACAATATCAAGCTAAAAAAACGCACATCAAAGGAAACTAGCAATAAAATGAAGAGACAATCCACTGAATGGGAGAGATATTCACCAATGATACATCTGATTAGGGGTTAATATGCAAAATTTATAAAAAACTCATACAAACACACACACACACACACACACACACACACACACACACACACACAAAATCCAATTTAAAAATGGGCAGAGAACCTGAAGAGGCACTTCTCTAAAGAGGACATACAGGTAGACAATGGACATACAAAAAAAAATGCTTAATGCCACTAATCATCAGAGAAATGCAAATTAAAAGCACACTGAGATATCACCTCAAACAAGGCTATCATCAATAAACCCACAAACAACAAGTGTTGGAGAGGATGAGGAGAAAAGGAAATCCTTGTGCATTACTGGTGGGAATGCAGATTGATATAGCCACTATGGAAAAGAATATAGACTAAAATCTTAGTAGTGTTTATTTATGAATGAAGAGTCAATATTAAATGTCTGTATTATTCTTTCTAGTTTTGTATATTGCCCAAACTGCCTACTGTATACCTACACATGTATTTACTTATATACCCACAATATACATGTATACATACTAGGGGCCCAGTGCACAAAAATTTGTGCACTGGGAAGGGGGTTCCCTCAGCCCAGCTTGCCCCCTATCACATACTGGGAGCCCTAGGGGATGTCCTACTACCTGCTCCCTGCTCCCTTGGGGAGTGGGCCTAAGCCACAGTCTGGCCACCCTTTGTGGGAGTCGAACGGGCTGATCAGGGGAAGACACCAGCCCCATCACCACACTGTTGCAGCCACTGCAAGTCAACAATTGCTGGCTGGCTCCGCCCTGGTTCCCCGCCTCTGCCGCCATCAACAATCCTTGGCTGGCTCCTCCCTGGCCCAGGCCTAAAGCCTCTGCTGGAGGCTTTAGGCCTGGGCCGGGGCACCCCCAGCTCACGCCGCCCCCGG
>NW_005364372.1:7534057-7541067 GCF_000412655.1 Myotis brandtii | reverse complement strand
CCGATCGCTGGCTGGCTCCTCCCTGACCCAGGCCTAAAGCCTCAGTCTGTGGCTTGAAGCGGACATATGCAAATTAGCCGCCATCTTGGTTGTCAGTTAATTTGCATATACTCACTGATTAGCCAATGAAAAGGGTAGCGGTCGTACGCCAATTACCATGTTTCTCTTTTATTAGTGTAGATATACATACATACAGGGTGGTGCAAAAGTAGGTTTACAGCTAAGTACACAAAACACAGTTTATTCTTGTATTATTTTCTATATGAACTGTAAACCTATTTTTTCTCCACCGTGTGTGTGTGTGTGTGTGTGTATACATATATATGCATATATATCTTTCACATATACATATATATGTATGCATATATATACATATATATCTTTCATAAAAATTTACTTATTATTTTATTTTCACAGGGGGCCTTTATCATATCAGACTTAGGCTACTGGCCAGCAATGTCAAATTAATTTCTTGACTATTGTCCTTTCTTCCAAAATTGATTTCACTCAAAATTACTTTTCTTTATTTGCAAAGTTTTCTTTCTTTGGTTGAAAAGATGCTTGTTATGAAGATAAGTAAAACCAGCATTTTGCATCAAGTAGGGGCATTGCTGATGTCAAAATACCAATTTCAGGTTTATTATTCCCCAATTCATTTCATCCTTTCTCATTTTCACATTAAGGTCTACTTGCCCATGGAATGACTAATTACTACTTGTAATTTAAGTCTGCTTTGTATTTTTGTGCTTTTTTAAATAAAATTTAAAGTTTTGTTGTTGTTTTTATAGCCAAAGCAATTATGAAGTTAACATTATGTGGTTTTACAGAGAAGTAACTACATTTCATCTCATAGCTTAGTTCTGTTATGCAAAGCCTCCTTGACTTTTTTCACTCTTATTTTAATGCTCTTTATCCAGTGCTATACATAATCAACAGTTTAAAAAACACACACAAATTTTCAAAGGCATTAGGGCGTTATGATGTCCCAAAATGAAATAATTCTAAAAGATACAAGAACAATCAAATTATTCTTTTGATCCTTCCTTACTAACATTATCCTATATAATCCTATATAATAAAAGGATAATATGCAAATCGACCAAATGGCAGAAGGGCCTATCGCTATGATGCACACTAACCACCAAGGGGCAGGCGCTCAATGCAGGAGCTGCCCCCTGGTGGTAGGTGCACTCCCTGAGCCGGGCTCACAGCTGGCACGCGCAGCGGCA
The DNA here is from genome assembly GCF_000412655.1 of Myotis brandtii. NCBI lineage: Eukaryota > Metazoa > Chordata > Mammalia > Chiroptera > Vespertilionidae > Myotis > Myotis brandtii. Next base: position 7,539,838 of record NW_005364372.1, on the reverse strand, counting down.
GTGGTGGGAGCCTCTCCCGACTAAGGATGTCCAACTGACGACTTTGGCCCTCTCCCCCATAGGGAGCAGGCCTAAGCTGTCAGTCAGACATCCCACAAGGGCTCCTGGACTGTGAGAGGGTATAGGCCGGGCTGAGGGACCCTCCCCCCTGAGTGCACAAATTTCATGCACTGGGCCCTCTAGTGTTATTATAAGTTTTATAAACTTTTGAACTGACTTCACAACTTTCTTACCAATGAGTTTCTAAGAATAACTAAATACCTTTCCCATAGAAATCTCTTGTTATTTTAACCCCAACAACTCAATAACTTTTTACTTCTACAAAATAAATAATATTTAATGACATAATGATGATATTTAAAAAATATGGTATGTTAATTATAGAATATTATTTGGAACCTCTATTTCACTTTAGTTCTAAAGAATTTAATATAGGAACTGGCATACTTTAAAAAAAAAGAATTTAACTCAAACATAGTCAAAGATTAAATATATAAATATGTGCATGAATACATATATGTAATTTTGAAATTGATTTTTTAAAAAATCTTCTATCAAGTAGATTGGATATCAATGTTTTTCTATACATGTATATGCAACAGGTGTTTGTGTTTTCAATATGTAGCTATTATTCTTAGAGATAAAAAATATTATTGTAGTGCTATAACTGAAAACGCTGCATCTTACAAAAGACACACCCAAACCATAAGTGTCTACAATGTTTTATATTTAATCTATGTAAGCAGCAAAACACAAAAAGGAGCTTCCTATCCAAATTTTACATGTCCCATGTTTTTTTCTTCCTTCTTCTAATATTGTTTCATTTTACAAATCAAAACAATGCAATGTGGGCATCTGCATGCAGACACTCTCATTTGCAAGAAACTACATTTACAAAAACAAAACACCAGGAAATGTGAGAGGGAACAGAGCTGCCACCCAGAATCCTGTAGCTAAGCAACTGGATGTCTTCTTTTCAGTAACCACATTATCCAATCACCCCCTGTGGGCTCCAGAGCTCCACAGGATTTCCATCACTTCACTCTAACTTAAGCCACTTCTGGGCTTTTTCACCTCAATCAATGCTATCCTGTCAAGCTTATGAGATAGGGATTTCCATCCCAGAATTGGTCACAACAGTCCTATTGGATGTTCTACTCTAACACACTGTCCCGTGGAATACTCGTTAAAACTGATAAAAATAACATGAATAACAAACATGATTATCCATGAAAGAACAGCTGCACTGAATAGGGATTATTTACACATAAGATGAGTTACTATTAGTTCTAAATCTCAGTGAATTGTTTCCACACACAAATTTCTCAATGTCAAAAATAAAAAAGAATTTTTTATCCCCCAAATTATATATTAGTGACAGAACTGCCTGTCATGACCCCACAAGTGAAACTATTCTCTAGGAGAAAACACTGTGAGCTAAGCTCCCTTGATTATTTTTATTATTATTATTCTGGAAAATACCTTTAGAAATGTATACACATGCCAGACACCTAGGACTTCTGGAACCTGACAAACCACGTGTTTTTTTTTAAAAAAAATTTTTTTAAAGGAACAATGCCATCTTAACAGATGGGTGTTAGTGTAGGCATGCCAGGGAATCAAATGTACATCACATTCCACTACAAGGGGGAGGATCTCATCCAGAACTGTCCGTCTGTGCCACTGGCTGAAGGAATATTCCACTTCAACTCCACCTCTGAGCCAGATTACTTAAAACAATAACTTCTCAAGCCACAAAAATGTTTTTTTGTTTGTTGTTGTTGTTTTGGCTTTTGAGTGTAAGAATTCACACTGCACAGAGGTACATAAGACAGGAGCCATTGCAAGGAAATCTTAAGCCCCAAAACTATTATGGTTCATTTAATTTTTTTGACTGATTGGCTTACCTCAACAGAAAAATTATTTTGTGGAAGCCAGCATATAATTTTTGTTAAGTAGCACCCCAGAGATTCTTTCTGACTTAAGAATTGTTTTGAAATAGTTCCCCCTTTTGGGGCCTATGGAAAGCTATCTTAAGTTGTGAATTACTACTGAGCAGAGCTGTATTCATGGTCATAATTGAACATATGGTTCAGGATTATCCTCTGGTTCAAGGATGTTCACCAACTGTAGTATTAAATAAAGATGCTATCCACAGATTCTTTATCTTTGACCAGAGTATAAGAGACATTCCTACTAAAAGTATCAGGGGATTACTTGGTAAAGTATATGACTGTCTAACCACTATGCAGTATACCTGAAATCAATATAAAATAATATTGAATGTAAACGGTGATTTAAAAAAAATGATTTTCAATTGCTATACATCTTATTGTATAAAAAAAAACCCCCCAGACCCCTGAACTGTCTTGGACGCCTTAAAAAATTCATTTTTCCATTAATGTTATCCTTCCATTGTATCAATCAATATTATTTTATTTTAAAAGGCTATTCAGTCTTTTATTTCTGCATTTTAAAAGTACTGTACAATTCTGCCTGTCAATTTGAAGATAATACTGTCATGTTCAACCATCTTTTATAAATAAAAGCCTGAAACAAAAAAGGAAGACATTCCTGAAAGCATGAAAATTTTGAGCCGTTATAATTTAGGTGCCTTGTCTCCCTTGAATTTATGACTTTGTAACACCTACCAAAGCTATCTTGCATTGATATCATACTAAATCACTCATGTGTAACGGGTTTTAATGCTGATCATGCCGCAAAAACTACAGGTTTGGTTGTGTGTGACAATAGGAGCTAGTATCAATTACAGAGACAATATTTCTAAATTAGGCTTAAAAATAATTTCATTTTAAAATTTGTACTGCTCATATAGATATTTACGTCCCTACAAGTCATATTATGCCAGTTACTAGAATGTTAAGTTTTACTAGATATGAAATGTGACTATTTTCAATAAATTATTTTAAGAGGTCATTAATTAACATACATTTCCTAGTCACTGTTAAGATAAACACATTTTTTAATTTAAGTATAGTAAATTAAAGCCTTTTGGAGACACGAGGTCACAGAATACCAAGGAGCACTATAATTTTATATCTATAATCACTTCACACAGCCTTAATGTGACTTTTTCATTTTTTAATTTTTTCACTTTTGCAAGGTTTATTATAACTTATGTTAATAAAGAACAATATTCCTCATTATAAACATAGCAACAAAGTTCAAGTAAAACAAATTCACCAGGTAGCAGTAATATAGTGCTCTCTTGAAACCATTATAACAAATATAGTTGGTACATGTTGTAATACTACATTTACAAGTTCAAGGTAAAATGATATTCAAAATTAAGATACATGGAGATTCTTTGGTTTTTAAATTAAGAGCAAATCAGAGAATGTTGATGAAGCTCCCAAAACTATTACCTTTCTCATCAACCTAATTATCAATTAAATATATTGAAGAATTTTTTAGAGTGACATATTAAGTTGTATAAACTATATAAAGGTATTATTCTCCTTTTTTTTTAGATACACATATCCCAACTAAATTTCTTTTACAACATGAACCATAAAAGTCACCTTGTGATTAATAGCTATAAAACAAGGCATAAGTTTTTCACCATTTCCCAAATATATTACTCCTTTTGGTAAACTACTATGAAAAAAAAAATGCAGCTGTCACAAACACAAAGCTATCTCCCATTGGCTATGAGAATTATTTAAATGTTACTTGCTTTCATTTGCTCTTCTCATTTGCAAATGTGCCAAGTTGACTAGCCTTTCTACTGAAATAAAGACTACCTTAGCCAAAGTAGAAATTGGACAGATTCTCAGTTTTGTCTGCAAACATGAAGAGCAAAAAATACACTAATGGAAGCAGCATGATTCTTCATTATGGACCCCTCCAGGTCTTGAAAATTATCCAAGGAGCTATCTCATCAACAGTTGAAAATCTTCCAAGGATCCCTTCTCGCACACCCTTTTTAAGTGGTGAGTTCTGATCAAAGATTTTCTCCATTGAAAGGGGCTTCTGGAATGATTTCCATTTCTGGATCTTGTGCAAGTTCTAAGCACAGAAAAAGAGGAGGTTGAATATACCACATTTTATTTTTTTAAGGATGGAATACCTCCAAGGAAGAAGTGACCTATCACCATGATTTCCAAGGACATGTCTTCTCTTCTCTATCGTTTGGTGGTGGAAATTGTCCAGTGGAGTCTGTCTTTGCTTCTAAATGTATATCTCCCTTCAGTCCCAAGGAAGACCTCTCTCAGTCAAGAATTTTCTCATAGTTACATACACATCACAGGCATATGCCCTTTTTACTACTAAAATATTTCCAACTAAGAGCCTGCCAGTTATGAAAATTTTTGCTAATGAAAACTCATTTTCAACCATATTGTTTTTATATTGAAGTAGTATTCATGTTTCAAGTACTCTAATTTTAAATATATAATGAAAATATATAGCATTTATCCATGTGTAGCTGATTATCAGTAATCCATAATAATCATTATATTTGTTTAAAAGTTTTATTTAACATCTTTCTATTCTAAATTATGTATATATCAACAAATAAAAATTCGAAGACAAAATGGAAAATATCAGATTTTATTACCAAATAAGAAGCTGATTTTTAAAAATATATTTTTATTGATTTCAAAGAGGAAGGGAGAGGGAGAGAGAAACATCAATGATGAGAAAGAATCATTGATTGGCTGCCTTCTGCATGCCCCCTACTGGGGATTGAGCCTACAACCCAGGCATGTGCCCTTGACCAGAATCGAACCCCAGACCCTTCAGCCCACAGGCCAAAGCTCTGTCCACTGAGCCACTTGGGATATAATTTCTGGGTACAAAAAGGGGACATTTGCAGGTGTTGGGAGATAAAAGTCAGGCTCCAGGAGAACCCAAAAGTGATACTGGTGACAATGTCAGAATACAAATACTCAAAGAGAAAGAAAAGGCATGACTGCTTTCTACAGGTTAATTCCGGAACCACAGTGTGCCTTTTAATTCAATCACCCTTTGCAGTGCTACCTCTAATGTGCACATGTTCCTTCTGTCGCCAACTCTTCCTATGTGAAGGTGTCCAGGTAACAAGTTTTGAACAGGGCTTTAAGGCACTCTCCTGGATACAGGTAAAATTACTTTTGTCATCTAATAATTTTTTGATGGAGTCTTTAGGGTTTTCTCTGTACAGTATCATGTCACCTGCAAATAATGAGTTTTGTGTCTTCTTTTCCAATTTGAATACCTTTTATTTCTTCTTCTTGTCTAATTGCTATGGCTAGCACTTCCAGTAGTATGTTTAACAGGAATGGTGAAAGTGGGCATCCCTGTCTTACTCCTGTTCTTAGGTGAAATGGTTTTAGTTTATGCCCACTGAGTATGATGTTGGCTGTAGGTTTGTCATATAAGCTTTTATTATGTTGAGGTATGATCCCTCTATTCCCACTTTGCTGAGGGTTTTTATCAAGCGATGTAGCAGGATACAAAATTAACACCCAGAAATCTATGGAATTTTTATACACTAATAGTGAATTTACAGAAAGAGAGATTTAAAAAAACAAACCCATTTACCATTGCAACAAAAAAATTAAGATACCTAGGGATAAACCTAACTAAGGAAGTAAAAGACCTGTACTCAGAAAACTACAGGACACTGAAAAAAGAAATAGAGGAGGACATAAACAGATGGAAGAACATACTGGGTTCATGGATTGGTAGAATCAACATCATTAAAATGTCCATACTACCCAAAGCAATCTATAGATTCAATGCACTCCCCATTAAAATACCAACAGCATATTTCACAGA
>NW_005364372.1:7530630-7532955 GCF_000412655.1 Myotis brandtii | reverse complement strand
TGCACTGCTGGTGGGAATGCAGACTGGTGCAGCCACTGTGGAGAACAATATGGAGTTTCCTCAAAAAAACTAAAAATGGCCCTGACTGGTTTGGCTCAGTGGATAGAGCGTCGGCCTGCAGACTCAAAGGTCCCAGGTTCGATTCTGGTCAAGGGCATGTACCTTGGTTGCAGGCAAATCCCCAGTAGGGACTATGCAGGAAGCAGCTGCTCGATGTTTCTCTCTCATCGATGTTTCTAACTCTCTATCCCTGGTGGTCAGCACACCTCATAGTGAGCGATCGAACTCCTGGTCTCCCAGTCAAACTCCCCAGGGGACAATTTTCATATTAGTCTTTTATTATATAGGATTCTACAGATTGAGCCATAAATTAAGACACTGTGGTAAAGTAAATTGCCCAGCATTACACATCTATTACCTTGTGATGCTAGGATTCAATACAGACATTTTGACTCCAGAACACATATAAGTTAAATACATCATTATAATTTTACTCAATATACAATAGAAATTTGTTGACTAATACACTTATATTTGAAATAATCTACAAAAATATAACAAACAGAAAACATTATGTACACATTCAGAGAGACAATGAGAGAAAACAAAAATGTTAGAAATTAGCAGATGTTGACACTAATTTTGAGTCAAAGCCAATGTTATATTTTTTTTTCCAATTACTCAACTGTTTGTGCTTATCTCACATCCCTGCAAAGCAACTACCATAGGTAGCACTGTGAAAGGTGTTATCCAAATGCATAACACTCTCAGTGTTTACTTAAATATTTGATTCCATAATTACAATCTCCCCTGTTAATATTTCACCTTTAGTGTTCTTTATAGGGGTGCATTTATTGCTTGAGTACTTCTGAAGCTTGTTAGAAAAATATATATTACATGTACATTAAAGTGTTTTCCACTGTGCATACTGTTTCAGAAACATCCAATGCTGTATATGCTGAAATGAAACACACCTGGGATTTGTTGACAGTTCATTTTGTTCAGGTAACTGCAATCGTATAAGTGGTCCATTTAATATTCTTGTTGATAGACTCTGTAAGGCTAAAATATGTTTCATTTATAACATGTTTAAATGAATGAGTATGATCTTTGTGTATTTTCTAATGGAATCAACCAAACAAGTACAAATAAAGGAGCAAAGACAATAAATGTTTTAATGTTTGCAATTGAGTGATAAAATAATCCACTATTATTAAAATAAAGTACAAAGAAAAATATTTTTTATCTCTAATATTTGTGTTGGTGACTTAATGATTAACCCCAAATTTCTGAATACATAAGCGGTATTTACTCTTGGGTTTTTCTTTTCTTTTGTTTCTACGTTTCCTAGTAATCTAGACATAGGCAACAGTCAATGGTAAAATATTTAATAGTCAAAGGTAGTTGCCAGAATTGAGCTAACTAGAGCATGGTAGATGGGTTGAGTCATGTACCTGGTCTGTGGAGTCCAACTTTCACAGTAGAGATTATCTAAAATAAAGTCTTTAGAGCATTCTTGCTAGTGATAGTATAAGACATGACTCTGATAAACCTTTGGAATCATATTTTTGGCCTTGGAGATACACAATTATAACAAATTGAGCAAGTTACCTAATTTTTTAAATCCTCAGGATTTCAATTTTATCTTTTTTAGTTTTCTCATCGATATAATGGCAATAAACTTGAAGGGTGGGTATAACAACTAAATGACATCAAACATATTAAACATCTAGCACATATCTTAGAAATTAGAACATATTATAGTGAAGACCTCAAACTTGTCTTCCACTGTTTGAGCCTAAATTCTAGCTGCAACCTGAAGACTATATAGAACTTAAACCAGTGCTAAGACTGACACTCAAGATGTCATGACTTCTTCACATTCTACTCATTATCAAAAATCCTAGTCAACTTAGATTATTATCCTTTCCCTACTCTCTCTCCATCTCTTCCTTTCCTCTCCCTTCCCAGAACAAAATATATAAGCCTTATCCCTCCTGAAATAGTACAACTTTGACAGTTGTGCCTCATTAACAGAAGTTGTGCAATTTTAATCTCTTCCATTTAGTTCTAACTAGCCAGATGTTTTATTTGCCGTCATCACTGGACAGATCAACTGAAAACAAGAAATGCAATCCAAACTTATTGCCCAAGGGACATCGTGTGACTTTCAATTAGCAAGGTTAGCAATGGGAAAACTAATGCTAGGTTATAAATGGTTAACTATGGAATACTAGTTGACAATGTAGTTTTAAAACAAATCTTTCCAAAATCTATTCACTTTAGCTTCAGATTTCATTGTTCAAAGCCAATTATTTCCACAGA
>NW_005364372.1:7528116-7530554 GCF_000412655.1 Myotis brandtii | reverse complement strand
TTTTTTTTCCAATTACTCAACTGTTTGTGCTTATCTCACATCCCTGCAAAGCAACTACCATAGGTAGCACTGTGAAAGGTGTTATCCAAATGCATAACACTCTCAGTGTTTACTTAAATATTTGATTCCATAATTACAATCTCCCCTGTTAATATTTCACCTTTAGTGTTCTTTATAGGGGTGCATTTATTGCTTGAGTACTTCTGAAGCTTGTTAGAAAAATATATATTACATGTACATTAAAGTGTTTTCCACTGTGCATACTGTTTCAGAAACATCCAATGCTGTATATGCTGAAATGAAACACACCTGGGATTTGTTGACAGTTCATTTTGTTCAGGTAACTGCAATCGTATAAGTGGTCCATTTAATATTCTTGTTGATAGACTCTGTAAGGCTAAAATATGTTTCATTTATAACATGTTTAAATGAATGAATATGATCTTTGTGTATTTTCTAATGGAATCAACCAAACAAGTACAAATAAAGGAGCAAAGACAATAAATGTTTTAATGTTTGCAATTGAGTGATAAAATAATCCACTATTATTAAAATAAAGTACAAAGAAAAATATTTTTTATCTCTAATATTTGTGTTGGTGACTTAATGATTAACCCCAAATTTCTGAATACATAAGCGGTATTTACTCTTGGGTTTTTCTTTTCTTTTGTTTCTAAGTTTCCTAGTAATCTAGACATAGGCAACAGTTTGGTAAAATATTTAATAGTCAAAGACAGTTGCCAGAATTGAGCTAACTAGAGCATGGTAGATGGGTTGAGTCATGGACCTGGTCTGGGGAGTCCAACTTTCATAGCAGAGATTATCTAAAATAAAGTCTTTAGAGCATTCTTGCTAGTGATAGTATAAGACATGACTCTGATAAACCTTTGGAATCATATTTTTGGCCTTGGAGATACACAATTATAACAAATTGAGCAAGTTACCTAATTTTTTAAATCCTCAGGATTTCAATTTTATCTTTTTTAGTTTTCTCATCGATATAATGGCAATAAACTTGAAGGGTGGGTATAACAACTAAATGACATCAAACATATTAAACATCTAGCACATATCTTAGAAATTAGAACATATTATAGTGAAGACCTCAAACTTGTCTTCCACTGTTTGAGCCTAAATTCTAGCTGCAACCTGAAGACTATATAGAACTTAAACCAGTGCTAAGACTGACACTCAAGATGTCATGACTTCTTCACATTCTACTCATTATCAAAAATCCTATTCAACTTAGATTATTATCCTTTGCCTGCCCTCTCTCCATCTCTTCCTTTCCTCACCCTTCCCAGAACAAAATACATAAGCCTTATCCCTCCTGAAATAGTACAACTTTGACAGTTGTGCCTCATTAACAGAAGTTGTGCAATTTTAATCTCTTCCATTTAGTTCTAACTAGCCAGATGTTTTATTTGCCGTCATCACTGGACAGATCAACTGAAAACAAGAAATGCAATCCAAACTTATTGCCCAAGGGACATCGTGTGACTTTCAATTAGCAAGGTTAGCAATGGGAAAACTAATGCTAGGTTATAAATGGTTAACTATGGAATACTAGTTGACAATGTAGTTTTAAAACAAATCTTTCCAAAATCTATTCACTTTAGCTTCAGATTTCATTGTTCAAAGCCAATTATTTCCACAGACAACCTTATAAAAGAAAAAAGCAACATAATCTATTTACTTAGAGGAGTTAAATGATGCACGTACCATCTCGGTTACACAGTACACAACAGTGACTGACATCAGCCCTTAAATCACACGTGGCACTCACTCTGACTGCAGAGAGGTCTATTCTTTTTTATGTCAATTTACATCAGATAATGCCCCTCAGTTTTCAACTAACACTGAAAAATAAACACACTCTGGTTAAACAAGAAAAAATCAAATTTTCCAAGTTAGCCAATCACCAAAGCAAGAGTTAGTCCACAAATGTACAGTAGTACATGTGGTTACAGAAAACAAGGCGTAAAATAGTGGCTTCTGGATTTTCCATTACTTTCCCTCCTTCCTTCATACTCAGTGAAAAAAGTTTAAGTTTTTTACTCAGTTTACAGGTACAAATCCCATCTCCATTACTTAATAAAGTTTTAGTCTTTGACAAAATACATTTCTCAGTACCTGCAATTCTTCACCTATAAAATGGAAATGACAATTATAGTAATATCTTGAGAGACTTGTTGAGATGATTATATGAGATAATACACTTAAAGCTCTTTAAACAATGATTAGGATACAATGAGTGCTTAATAGATGGTAGTTATTAATACTCTCAATAACATTATCCTAAAAACTTTATGCAGTCACCATGGAGACATTTCTAGCTGATAAGAGTAAGAGGAGAGTAATTTATTAAATCACCTAATTATTAGACTCTCCTTAAATAGAGCCAGATTTTAGGTTTGTATCCTGAAGTTGCAACAGAA
>NW_005364372.1:7516048-7524842 GCF_000412655.1 Myotis brandtii | reverse complement strand
GAGAGAGAGAGAGAGAGAGAGAGAGAGAGAGAGAGAGAGAGAGAGGGAGAAATATCATTCAGTCATGAGGAAGGAAGGACATGGTGAACCTTGAAGACATTATGTGTGAGAGAAGTCAAACAAAAACAAATAATGACATCATTTTCAGAATTTAAAAATGTCGAACACACAGAAATAGAAAGGCAAATGGTGGTTACCAGGGGCTAAGGTGGGAAAATCAGGGAGATGTTTAGGGAACATCTGAAAATCTAATGCACAGCATATTGATTATAGTCAATAATACTGTTATAAATTTCAACGTTGCTAAGAGACTAGATCTTTATTGCTCTCACTAAGAAAAAAACAAGAATTATGTGGGAATCATATTGCAATAGATAAATGTATCAAATCAACACACCCTATATCTTAAGTTTACTATTATATTTAAATTATATCTCAATAAAAAGTATTATTCTGGATTTTATTGGAAAGCAATCATACCTACCTCTAGGATTAAATTTCATGATTAGGGAGATCAAATCTAATTTGTACTTTCACTTATTAAAAATTGGGTTTTTTTTCTGAATCAATGCCATACTTCTTAAAATAGAGACCTATGCCCTGGCTGGTGTGGCTCAGTTGGTTGGAGCCTCCTCCCCTACAGGGGAAAGTCGTAGGTTTGATTAGTGAACAGGGCACAAATCTAGGTTTCAGGTTCGATTCCTGGTCAGGATATATACAAGAGTCAACAGACTGTATATCTGTCACATCAATGTTTCTTTCTCTCTGTCCATCTCCCACCCACTCTTCTTACCTCCCTCCCTAAAATCAATTTTTAAAATGGAGCCCTATGATTATTCAATACAATGCAATTGATATATTCTTAGTGGAATGCTAGTTCATTTCCCAGGCCAAGCTCCATAAATTAGGAGTGGAGGATGAAAGGGCATAAAGAGAAGAGCAAAAGATAGAAAAGGAAAAAAAGGGAGAAAGAGTGCCAGGGAAGCCATGAACACCTTAAAACAGAGACCTGATTAACAACAGTTGTCTACCAATGATGTGGAAGCAATGCTGCTCTTGATGGTTGGATACATGCCTTGTCCTCCTAATAGAAAGCCCTGTTTGGTGCCTGCGCATCCAGCTCACTGTAGAAAACAGCCATCCTGCTCCAGACTAGACTATCTGCCTAGCTGACCAACAAAACGTGAAATAATAAATGTCTATTGTACGCCACTGAGTTTGGGGATGCCTGGTGAGAACTGATACATGACATTCATCCACTGAGATTGTTAAATTGATTCAGCAGCCAGGTTTTCTTTGGCTGAAAAATAGGACCAATAACACAACTAACACAGCAGAGTGCCACCGCCCCTTGGTTGAGAAATACTGGCCTTGATGACAGGAGATCCAATTCTGTAGCTGAAGGTGCTGTTGGTAGAATTTAAAGTCAGTGGCATTAAAACTATTTTGTGGGTGCCCTGGTTTTTAGAAACAGCTTCAAAGGCTGTGTTGAAAGAAAGGCCAACATTCTGCTCTGCTTCTACTGGCCTACATGTGTTAAATATAGCTCTTTCCTTTCAGGGAAGCTTTCATTTCAAAAAGAGGCCCACCTGAAAATAAAGTTTTATAAAGACGGGAATATCATTAATTTTGTCCAGCTGCATTAAGTATTTTTAAGCCAAGACCCAGAGAAGTAGGGTGGTTTGTTTAAGTTCGTGCGAGTGGAAAGTCAGAGGAGGAATCCAAACTCCCTTCTCTAGCACCGGCCCCAGGGCTTTGCCTCCTACAACATCCTGAGACTTGACTTGGAGGTCGACAATGGCTTCTCAAACCCCAAAGCGCTAGCACTCCATGAACCAAGTGACTAAGCACCTGCAGTTTGATATTTTTTCATTTAATCAAGTATTTATTAAGCAACCATCATTGTCACCCACAGGTAGGTCCTATTCTGTGCATGTACCGTTTTAAAGGAGGAAGCCAATCTAAATGTATAAAATAGTAGGACTGAGGTAGCATTTTTACCAATCTCTAAGTCTCAATTACCACTCTGTGTTTAGTAAGGTAAGCAAAAATCCATTCCTCCTCCTCTTCCTTTTTAAAAAATCTTCAGTCCTTTCTACATATTCTATACATATCTTTTAATATTGAGTGTTTGGTTTTTTAAATATTTTTTATTGATTTCAGAGAGGAAGGCAGAGGCAGAGAGAGATAGAAACATCAATGATGTGAGAGGTTCATTGATTGGCTGCCTCCTGCACACCCCACACTGGGGATTGAGCCCGCAACCCTCATGTGCCCTGACTAGGAATCGAACCTGTGACCTCCTGGTTCATAGGTCGATGCTCAACCACTGAGCCACACCAGCCGGGCAAGTGTTTGTTTTTAATGTCATCAAATAGAAAGAGTGGGAACTTTACCCCAATACTAAGCCATCATTTTATTGAATTGCCCACACACGAACGTACAATTTGAGTATTGTAAATGAGCTCTATTAATTTTGCAAACGGAGAGCAAGTCAATAGTGCTTGCTCACAAGGTCAAGGCTAATGAGTGCACTTTATTTTTCCCTTCTACTCTGCAGTAAACAATGAACTCTCATATTAAATAGGTTCAAAAATAACTATTGAATAGATAAAATGATATATCAAAACGAAAACCCCTTTTTCTTTGATAAGGAACCTCCTGTGTCATGGCAAAGTCCATTATCTGGTTTGCCAAAGGTGAATCTTTATCAAACAGCCTTCATTAAAAGTGAATGCGCAACCTTTTTACTCACTCTGCTATTTCAAATGTTGATCTCATCCAGAAACTCCCTCACAGATACACTCCCAAATTTTGTTTAACCAAATACGTGGGTACTCTGTGACCCAGTCAGGTTGACATGAAATTAATCATCACAATTAGGTTAAGCAAGTTAAAGATAGGGAGATGTATGTGTTCTTACTTTTTTGAAATTTCCACTTCTCCATTGATTCAACAAACATTTGTTGAACACCTCTAGCTACCAGGTACTGATCTCCATGATAGAGATAGAAAGGTAAACATAAACAAGACTTCTGCTGTCGATGGGGCTTCCATCCCAGCTAGGAGCAGATGACACATGCCCCTGAACATCTGCAGTGCAGACAATTAAATAGGCAGATTAGCAGAGCATGACAGGTGGATCCCAAATTGAATGCATGGCCAGGGAAGCTCCTCTAAGAAGCTGACATTTGGGCTGAGATCTGAGTGACAAGAAACGGATGTATGTGTTCCTCATATGACATTCTCCATGTCCAGAGTATCCCGAGGACTTTCAAGCTCTGGGATATTGGCTTAAAAGTTCTGAAACTGTAAAATGTCCAAAGTGATTTATCAACTTTGATGCAAGTTGACTTTTATCAAATTATTACTCTAAATGGTAGTAATTTTTATGTATGTTATCAGTAATAGTGGATTAAGTAACTTATCAATGTCATCTCCATAAAGTTTACATCACTTTGGTTCTCAACTTTCTTTTACATCCCAGACACATAGAACCTAAAAAGGCACAACGCACAACTATTTTTCTAAAGTATATTTCAATAAGTGTAGAGGATCAAGTTATAAAGCAAACCACTAGCTCTGTATATGTTCACCTGGGAATGGGGAGACACCATGGGGAAATTGATGACTTATGAGTGGAAAACCATGAAAATAAATCCAAATTGTGCAACTTTAAAAAAAAAGTGCACATGCCCATTTACCTACACAGGGTAAATGAATACGCACACGAATAACAACTTTACACATAAGTAACCACACTGATCAGTTCAAAAAGACATTTTGAAAAGGCTTACCAGAAACCATCAAAGATAGAGCTAGAGCAAACTTTTAAGAGTCATACATTTAAGCCCTTGGCTACTTCAGAATTGTTAATAAGGAACTTGCTACATGTTAGATAAATGTGGACAGTATGCTTCTCTCTGGTACCCATAGAGACATCTTCACACATTTAAAATGTAATAAAATTGATGCAGATCTTTCTTTATATCTCAAGAATTGATCCCATTCCTGCCTTGGAAAAAGGTGTATAAAATTCCTTAGATTCAGCTTCAGCTACGATTTTGGAGATCAGATGCCACTTTTACTACATTTGGTCATTTAAGTCTGAGCAGGCTGACAAGGCAAAAATGACTATCACCTCCTTTCCACAGATAAGAAAACTGAGAATCAAAAATATGTCAGAAAAATAGTAACTAGTAGTAGAACAACCTTACAGATACTACCTGTAGTTGCTAGAGTAATGCCTCCCATCCCCCCAAAAGAGATATCCACATCCTACTCATTAAAACCTGTGGCAGAGGGGAGTTAAGATGGCAGATAGAATTAAAGTTGCTAATCAACTGACCTTAAAATAGGTAAATTATCCTGAGTTAATTAAAGTGGGTCCAATGTAATCACAGGGTTCTTAACAGAGGAAGGGGGAGGTAGAAGATGTGAGTCAGAGGGAGATTAGAAGATGCATAGAAGCTGGCTTTGAAGATGGAGGAAGACAAGGCAAGGTGAATAGCGGCCTTTAGAGACTGTAAAGGGCCAGATTCTCTTCTAAAACCTCCAGAAAGGAACGCAGCCCTGCCAACACCTTGATTTTAGACGCCATATCTGTGCTGTATTTCCAAACCACAGAACGATCAGAAAATAAGTCTGTGATGTTATACGACACTACATTTGGGTTCATTTGTGACAGCAGAAATAGGAAGTCATGTACCACCAAAACCAAGTGACAAGTTTCACATCCCCAAGTGCTCCTGATACGATGCGCTGAGGAGGGCATCCCAACATCACTGTGACATTCTACCCCAAAACTTATCCCCCCAGTGTAATCATGAGAAGACAACAGATGCATCCAAATGGAGGAACACTACTTAAGTAGTACTCAAGGGCATGAAAAATAAGAAGCTGCCACCAACCTGAGGACAGTGCAAATAAATGCACTGTTGTGTGTTTGACTGGGTCTTGGAACAGAAAAAGAAAATTAATCAGTGGGAAAACTGATTAAACATGAATAAAGTCTCTAGTCTAGTGCAGTGGTCGGCAAACTGTGGCCCCTTGAGTGTGGCTCTTCCACAAAATACCACGTGCGGGCGCGCATGTTACAGTGCGATTGAAACTTCGTGGCCACACTCAAGGGGCCAAAGAGCCGCATGTGGCTTGTGAGCCATGGTTTGCCGACCACAGGTCTAGTGAATAGTACTGTGGCAATGTTGATTTCTGAATAAAAAAATTATTCCAAAAAAAGTTTATTAAAATGTATAATTATTCATATATGTTATGTATTTACGTATAAGTACATATATTTCAATCATAAATGTTTATATACCATATAACATATGGATATGTAGTATATTATATATATCATGTGTATTATATTATATAATATATACCACATATATTACATAAATAACATAAACACATGGCTGAGGAGTCAAGAACCCACAGCTATTTCTATGTTCTATTTCCTCTTTTCTTCCCCAGTTTATTGTTCAGTCCTTAGTGTCATAATCTGCCCAGACTGACCTTGCCTGATCTATCCATACCAACAATTCAATTAAAGTCAAGATTATCTAGAATAAAGAATAAGGTACATTACTTGCTTAAAATTACCAAGTGAACGTTTTTTAATCTTAGAAGTTTGTGGATTAAGTAACATTTTATAACTACTTCTCTTTTTCTCAAATTCAGTTTTTTCCTGCTTAGTCACATCTGTCCTTATGGAATTCTATTTTAAATCAGGAATAATCTGCCTACAATAGTTTCTGGTGTTGCTATTGCCCTCAAACTCTAAGGGTTCTGGAGCAAGTGCTGCTATTAAAACAGCTTATCAGATCACCTAAGGTTAAATGATCATAGTAAGTGATCATAATGATATGAGTTATGAGTTATAACTATAATAATTAACATTCATTGAACTTGCCATGATCTAGGCACTATTCTCAGCCTTTTCCATGTATGTATCTCATTTAATCCACAAAATAACCCCGTGATGTGAGAACAACCGTCTTTACTCATTTCCCAAAGAAAAAACTTGAGACAGGGAAGCCAAGCACTTGTTACATGGGCAGTAAGAGGTGGAGGAGACTAAACCTCATCAGTCTGATTCCAGGATTTAGTGCCTGACCACAATTATAAAGCATTTGGATCAAAAGTATGATTCGGTACCACTTTATTTAAAATGATATGAATAGTCAACATTTACTAGGAAATTATCTCATTTCAACTTCACAGCCATCCCTATGAGGTCTGTACTGTCACAGATCAGGATCCCTGGTCAGTTCTGAGATAGAGATTAGAATGCAGGAAGTGTATTGGGAATGCGCCCGGGGGCTGACGCCTATAGGGAAGAGCAAGAAGTGTGATTGGGCAGATAGAGGCAGGAGTTGGGCTGCTGTGCAGCCACAACTCGGGTGCCAGCCATTTTCCCAGGGAGCTCAGGAGCCGAGATGGCCCTGCAGAGTTGTACAAATTGGGGCAAATGAGGCCAAGTGTTTATAGCTCCTCAGCAACGAATCACTGGATGTGGGCTGCCCCTGGGAAGGTGAGGCTTGACTGAGGGTAACCTCCAGAAGGGTTTCAGCTGTGGGTCATCAGCTCCAACACCCTCAGCAGCTGGAGAAGAAAAAATTCAGTCATGAAGTGTAGGTGGAGTGCTAGGTGGATTCTGGGTGATGTGCCAGGTATTAACAGATGAAAAAAGTGGGAAATAAAAAAAATGAGGTATGACTCTAAATCTGCTGGACCTTGGTATGAGCACTAACCAGGGTGCTGTGCTGCCTGGAGGTATGTAAGAATTACTGGGGACCAAAGAAAAGGTTAGCCAGAGTGTGGTGGGAACAATACATCAAGACAACTACAGAAGCAGCTACCTAATTCTGTCCAGGATCTCACAGGGCAAGGTCAAGTGCTCCTTGAGAAGTGACAGAAAAAGCAGAATACATACATTTTTATTTTAGTTATGTCCCTGGAAAGGGACCCAGCCCAGAGAGTCTGCCTCAGGCCGGCCTGTAGTGTGTGGGTTCTTGACTTCATGCGGGAAAGATTTCACCAGACGAGTCCAAGTGATTTTGATTGTGTTTATTAAAGCTGGGGACAGTGAAACCAAGGAAGGGCTCGGGTAGAAGTATCAGGAGAGAGCCTAGGCAGTGCTCAACTTTGGCTTCCTAGAAATATTATAGGAAAGTGAGCCAAGACAGGCTGCTGTTAGCTCACTGGGAAGTCAGAGAAAAGGGGGCCTTAGAGACAGGTTCAGGGGTACACCCAGGACAAGAGGCTGATGACTGCTGCTCCCTTAGTTGCAAGTCTCATGGGGACCCTTAGAGATTAGGAAAAAGAAAGTAAAAAGTTCATACCTGAGAAAAGGCATGGGTGTGCTCCAAAGACAGTCCCTGCTGGCATCCTTTATCTCTTCTGTTGGGCAGAACCTCAGGGGAGCGTTTCAGCAGAATACTCATCCGTTTTCCAGGTGTGTTTTTAATATGCTGATGGCATCAAGATGAGCAGAGAGAGTTTGGGATTATTCTCTGGTCAACTTTACCATTTTATTTTTATCTTGGGTCTGTCTGGTTCTAATCAATTTCTGTTGTTTGTTCCCCCGACTTCACATCCTTAGGTGTGGCTGGCACAAATGGCATTAACTGAGCCTCTTTCCTCTGCCTCCCTGACCAGGCGATTTAAGATATGTGTTCCCTGGTGAGGGAGGAGAGGTATAAACCACTTGCTCTCAAGGGCCCTTGGTTAGGGAAGATGAGGTCTTGCAATTTATTAGCTGACTCTAAGTTGTTCAGATGGGTTGGCCTTGTTTAGTTATCTTGTCTCAGTTTCCACTTGCCCAGGAATTTTCCTCGTGTCTTACTATCCTGCCTCAGTTATAGCAAATTAGCTATCTTTTAAAAATGAAGATACAATATATCTTTCTTAAAATAACAAGAAATTAAAATATTTTTTTAAAGTTTGCATTAAAAAAAACGTGAAAGATTAAAAATGGAAGCTCAGTTCAGAAGCATTAGTCGCATAAGAATAGAACTCCCAGGCCAGTAACCTCCGACTTTCTGGTAGATTAAGCTTTCTTCAACTCGAACTCACATTCCTGTAATTAACTCTGCCCATGGAGGGCAAGGGAATAGAATTCTGTGTGGAAACATTTTTGTGAAAATTGATATGCAATACATCTTTATATATTTACTCTAGCTGAAATTATTTAATAGTCAACTATCATAAATAATCCCAGAATGTGTTTTCCTTTTTTTCTGGTAAATTGAACAGCAATGGAATGAACTGTGAAGCTCTTCCCCCCCCCCCCCCAGAATTACAGAAATTGTCTTATCATGTCTTTGAAAGGCTCTAATTTCCAATACATCAAAGGGTGAATCAAATTCTTCCCATTCTGTATCTAAAAATGTGAGCTAGTTGGGAAGATCTGAAGGGAGGTAATTCCAAAAAAGGGTTATGTGGGAGTATGAAGAAGAGAATTAATCTCCAACATTTACAGGGAACTCATATAACTTAACAAAAGGAAGATAAACAACCCAATCAAAAAAATGGGCAATGGACCTAAATAGTTACTTTTCAAAGAGGACAATAAGGAAGGCCAAGAGACATATGAAAACATGCCCAAAGTCACTAATCATTCGAGAGATGCAAATCAAAACAACAATGTAGTACCATCTCACACCTGTCAGAATGGCTATCATCAACAAATCAGCAAACAACAAGTGCAGGTGAGGATGCAGAGAAAAAGGAACCCTCCTGCACTGCTGGTGGGAATGCAGACTGGTGCAGCCACTGTGGAGAACAGTAT
>NW_005364372.1:7513045-7515996 GCF_000412655.1 Myotis brandtii | reverse complement strand
TGTACCCCTATGTTCATAGCAGCACAATTTACAATAGCTAAGATTTGGAAACAGCCTAAGTGCCCATCAGCAGATGAGTGGATTAAAAAACTGTAGTACATCTACACAATGGAATACTAAGCTGCTATAAAAAGGAAGGAACTCCTCCCATTTGCAACAGCATGGTTGGACCTGGAGAGCATTATGCTAAGCGAAATAAGTCAGTC
This sequence comes from Myotis brandtii, assembly GCF_000412655.1. Taxonomy (NCBI): domain Eukaryota; kingdom Metazoa; phylum Chordata; class Mammalia; order Chiroptera; family Vespertilionidae; genus Myotis; species Myotis brandtii. Next base: position 7,515,790 of record NW_005364372.1, on the reverse strand, counting down.
AGAGAAAGATAAATATCACACGAACTCACTCATTTGTGGAATATAATGAACAACATAAACTGATGAACAAAAACAGATCCAGAGACAGAGAAGCATCGATCAGACTGTCAAACCTCAGAGGGAAGGTAGGGGAGGGTGGGGGTAAGGGGGAGAGATCAACCAAAGGACTTGTATGCATGCATATAAGCCTACCCAATGAACATAGGCACCAGGGGGGTGAGGGCATGAGTTGGGAGGGGACAATGAGAGGGAAAGAGAGGAAGGGGGATAAGGACACATATGTAATACCTTAATCAATAAAGAAAAAAATAAAATAAAAAAGAAAAGAGAAGTAGAAGGAGGTGGAGGAGAAAATGAAGGGGGAGGTGGAGAAAGAGGAGGCAGAGATGAAGGAGATTGAGATTACACTGTAGGAACATTAAATAGCTATAAGGTGATTAGAAATGAAGATTTTAGAAACTTTGTATTCCAGTGCTATTTCTAATTCCTACATCTCTGCAAAGCTGCTAACAAATCCCACTCTCCCAATAGTTATAATTTCATCTTATCTTTAAAAATAAACACGAGAAACTGTCAAATGCCATCTTCTTTCCAAAATCAAGCTATATGTCTATAGTAGAGCATTCCCCAGATTTTCTAGTCCAGTAAACATTGCCTAAAAAGGAATGACTCTGGTCTGGCATTAATTCCTAGAAAATTTATCCTATGACCACTGCATTCTTTTCTAAGGATTCACGAAGTGACTATTTAATAATGCATTTGAGAACTTGACCAGGGAATGATGTCATGCTTGCACATCAACCCTAGTTTGGAATTATCCTATTCTTTGATATTTCAATCTTTGACACCAGGTTGTTAATGACTTCCCATTGGTAAACAATCCCAATGGCAAAGGCCATAAAAACTATTTCTGCATGAACTTTTCACTGTTTTGCAATAGGAAGATTATTTTCTTAGTATGAAAAGGTATTTTCAAAATAGCAGAACTCCCATCCACATAAAACATTGGGTGCTTCCAAGTCAGGGAATTAAGTCCTGCTGCTTTCTTTTTGTCACCCATGGATTTTACACACTTTCCAATGGAGTGCTACCCCTACTGCACAAATGTAATGAATGTACTCATTCAACAAATGGTTACTGAGAAAAAAGTCCTTACTTGATTACTATGTACTAAATACCGAACTGAACACTGATGAGACAGAAGAGGCAAAATCTGAGCCAACAGAGTTTACTTTTTTTTTCGTCATCACCAAAACAAATTTTAATCTATTGAAAGAAGTTTTCTAAGAAATTGTAAATCCATAGGTTAGAACCAAAGTATGATGTTCATTATTAACAGTAAACAAAGGATCACATATTCCACTACAGGACTTCTCAGAGCCTTGAATATGCTAATATCCAAATTTACATGGCCAGGGATTCCCCTTTTGCCCTTGAGAACTCTGTTATCACTGAGCTACTCAAAAAGAAATTCTAAGGCAAGCAATGAATAAGTGCAAGAGTAAACAATGCAAATCATATGCACAAGAGAACCAACATAAGGATCTTACAGGAAAAAGAGAAATTTATCTTTATACTAATGTGAGTAGCTTCAGAATATATTCTATATATATATGTACATTGATTTCCAAATTTAAGAATCCTGTATACAAAACTGAATGGAGAATTTTCGCATCACTCAGATTTTTTCTTTTAGTAAATTATTTTAAACTCTTCAAATAAAACCCAATTCTATCCCCTAAACAGGGATTCTCAACCTCTAGTCTAGAGAGCACTTATATAGAAACTCTTAGAATGTTCATTAAAAATTATACATTTCTTTTTTTAATATATTTTTATTGATTTCAGAGAAGGAGAGAGAGGGAGAGACAGGAACATCAATGAGAGAGAATCATTGATCGGCTGCCTCTTGCATGCCCCCTATTGGTGATCAAGTCAGAAACCCTGGCATGTGCCCTGACCAGGAATTGAACTGTGACCTCCTGGTTCATTGGTCCATGCTCAACCATTGAGTCGTGCTGGCCAGGCAAAAAAAATGTAAATTTCTTAACCTTCAATCAGAATCTCTGGTAGTGATATCCATAAAACTGCATATTTTTAACAATTCTTCTAGTGATTCATATGCACAACAAAATAGGAGAGGCACTGAACTAGAGTCTAATCTGTCCTACACTTGTTCCATTATTTTAAGAAACATCTTCCTATGGTGCATTATTTTGAATTTCCCGGGCAATGGGATAAAATGGTACTAGAACTAATAGGAATCCACAGGTGACTGAGAAGCACTATTGTGTCAAGTGTGGCAACCTTATTAAAATTCAAACCTTGTAATGGGGCGGGGGAGATAAGCAATAACAAAGATGGCTAGTTTGGGATTAATTTCCATCTCATTATTGCAAATTGGAAAAGCTAAGAAGTCAGAGGAAGGAAGATAATGAGCTTGAACATAATGAGATAATGTATTTCTAAGCATCTTTAATACATATTTATTCCTTAAGAAGTTAAAAATTAGTTTCTGGAATGCAAAGAAGATTCTGGGAAAATGGCATCCTGAACTTGAATTCCTGGGTCCCTTGTCCTTCCCTCAGCTCCTTGTTAAAGAGACTTAACTGTGGAAAGCAGCTACAGTGTTTGGACAAGTTCAAGCCTTGGACTAATGAGAGGGCACAGTCCTCTTATGGCCACGTGCAAGTCCCAGCTTGGAGGGCAGAGCCTTCCCAGCACAATTATAGCCAACAGCTATAG
>NW_005364372.1:7509693-7512062 GCF_000412655.1 Myotis brandtii | reverse complement strand
GTGAAAAAAACAATACAGAAACACCCACTTAATAAAACCTCTAGCATGTGCGTAGAGACATGTACAGAAATATGCATTTCATTATTACCAAAAAATGAAAGTAACCCATTTTTTAAATTTTTGCTTATTCATGTAGTTAATATGGAATGAAACTGAATTAAATAGAAACATGAATCAATATGGATAAATCTCAACAACCTAATATTACATGAGAAAAAGCAAAGATGGATTATAAATGCACTATGATGCTATGTTCATAATTTTATAAACCATATAATACCATACAGGGTGGGGCAAAAGTAGGTTTACAGTTGTTCATATGGAAAATACAGTAATTAATAATAATACAAGAATAAACTGTTTTTTCATAGTCTCAAGTGAACCACATTGGCCCCACCTTATATTTATGCATTTAAATAGAGACAAAATCTGCATAGAAATAACAAACAACAAATTGAGTATTATGATTATCTCTGAAAAAGGAAACAAGAAAATATGACCAGAGAACTTAGTGATTTCAGAGACTCACTACTGAAGCTCTAATGTTTTATTTTTACAAAACAAACCATAATAGGGGGTAAGGGAAAGAAAATAAGGAAAAATTATGATTTCAGTAATGTGTTCAAGGATGTTTATTATATACATTTTTTCTATATGCTTAAAATGTATTATTTCATTCAAGGAGGATATAAGAGACCTTAGTTTAGCAGAGTAATAACTCAAACTTTCAATTAGGAAGAAACTCACCAAATCTCCATTTTGATAAATGAAAAAGTCACATCTAGATCAGCTAATGAAATAACTATATGCTAAGGCTAAAGACAAAATTTACAAGCTTTGAGACAGAAAGAACACACTAAAGCAAAGATAGACTAGAAACAGATTTCTAAACTTCGACCCTGGACAGCAAAATATATCATTTATAATCTGTTTTGAGGAAAAGAAATGTTGATTTCAAAATTCTACTCTTGGCAAAGATACAATTATTATCTGAAAGCCAAAGCACTTCTGGCTTCCTGTTCCACAAATAAAGAGCCTGGAAGATGCCAGTCCGTCTTAATAATAAGTGAAAAGCTGAACAAACTGAAAAAGCAACACCCTTGCTTGGATGCGTCAGAGTGGGGAGTCCCATGGCAAAAGTCTGCCCCAAGATTGGAGAGGAGAAACCAATACGGGGCGTCCTGGCTCCTGGAGCAGAGAGATGCACCAGCAGAAACCACCCAAAAATCCCAGCAGGGGGGGAGGCAGGGGCAATGACACTGAGTTAAAAACTCTGGGGGGACACATTCAGAGGGGGCCCCACAATATTGTGAAATGTACCTCCAGCAGCTGACCGGACCCCCACAGCAGAGAGCGGAGAAAATGCTCCTCCAGCGTCTGGCCAGGGCGGGGGAGAAACCACCGTTAAATAGGTTGTTTTCTTAACAAGGCCTGAGCACAGGGGGAACTAGTTCACCGGAGCCTACAGCCTGGAGCGTACAGCCTGCCCTGCAGGCTCAATCAGAGCCTGCCTGAGCTGGGGGAGGGAACACCAACCCCAGCCCCTTAGCCTTCCAGGCGGGAGAAGGAAAACACCCAGCTCCAGACCTCTCTCGCTGAGGAAAAGGGCAAAAGGAAAAGAGCTGAGAAGCGCTGATGAAGTTCGCAGCTGAGGCACAGGGGCTCACTGAGAGTTTGACTCAGTGGGTAGAGCGTTGGCCTGCAGACTGGAGGGTTCCTGGTTCAATTCTGGTCAAGGGCTGCGTATTTTTTTCTCTCCCTCTCCCTTCCACTCTCTCTCTCAAAAAAAAAAAATCAATGGAAAAATATCCTCGGGTGAGGATTATATTTAAAAAATTAAATAAAGTGATACCTAATGATATGACTAGATATGGGTAAACAAAATTCAGTAACAGTGATATACACTGAGTGGCCAGATTATTATGACCACCTGATGTCTGTAGGCAAATTAGCTATAATTTCGCGCTGAAGTTGCTAGAGGGCCAGACCATTACAAATAGGGAAGCAGGTTGTTTACCACAAGAGTAGAAGTGATTTTTTCCTGAAGATATGGGTAAACAACGTGATTTAACAGCCTTTGAACGTGGGATATATATTATTATGAGTGGCCAGATTATTATGACCACCTGACGTTTGTAGGCAAATTAGCCGTCCACTGCATCATATGGGATATGGAAGCCGCCGAAGGCCTGTTTGAACACCTTTGCTGTCTGCAGTCACCAAGATAAAACATCTCCAATTCACACAGGAACACAGGATTGAACAGTCGAGCATTGGAAAAAAGTCATGTGGTCCGATGAATCACGTTTCCAGTTGCATCATGCAGATGGCAGAGTGAGAATTTGGCGGAAACAGCATGAAAGCATGCA
>NW_005364372.1:7502692-7509275 GCF_000412655.1 Myotis brandtii | reverse complement strand
ACAAGACAATGCACCATGCCACGGTGCTTGTATTGTGCAGGAGTGGTTTCAAGAACATGAGGGAGACTTTACCTTGCTTAGGTGGCCCCCACAATCACCAGATCTCAATCCAATTGAGCATTTGTGGGACGAAGTTAAAAGAGCCATCAGGCAGCTGGTTCCACAACCATCAAATCTCACAGAACTGGACAGTGCTATTCATCAGGCATGGTGTCAGATTCCTCGCTTCACCTTTCAACATCTCGTGGAGTCAATGACAAGAAGAATCGCCGCAGTATTGAAGGCAAAAGGTGGCCCAACAAAGTACTGATGGGGTGGTCATAATAATCTGGCCAGTCAGTACATATATATATATATTCAAACTTATATGGTTGGAAATTATAATAAAAGTATTAAGTAATGATTCTCAAAATATAAAATTACTAAATTCAGAAATAAATATTCCAAACTACTAAACTTCAGAAACTGGGGCAGTAAATGCATTGCAAACATCTTCCTTTGTAGAGATTTGGGAACACAGTCATGGGAACTGTTCTGTACAGGTTTAGTAATTATTTAATGTTGCTCTGATGGTAGATATACAGGGTGAGGCAAAAGTAGGCTTACAGTTACCTGTATGGAAAATAATACAATAGTTAATGAATAATAATATAAGAACAAACTTGTGTTTCACAGAGTCATAACTGTAAACCTACTTTTGCCCCAACCTGTATGTGTAGATAGGTGGTTACAATGGGAATGTAAGCAGTAAAAGAATGAGAAATGCAATAATATTTTCAATTTAAAGTAGACAGCAAAAGAGAAAGAGGAAGAAACAAATCAACATAAGAAAACACTTTAGAACTGGACAAAAAAGAAAGCAAAACACAGTCAATAATTGACAAAAATATATCGAAAATAGCATTAAGCACAATACATAACAGATTGAACATATATGAAGGCAAATTGTATCTGATTGAATAAAATAAGGAACTCTAGCGACATGCCATTTGCAAGTGATTCGTGGAAAACCACATTATTAAAGACAATTTGAAAACAAAGAAATGAACAAATCATAGAATTACAAACAAAAGGAGGCAGAGTGTTAACATCAGGTAGTGTGCAATTCAGGGGGAGAGGAAGGAAAAGGGATTAATCATACCTAAAACTTACTGCACACTTGCTATTTAAATTGAATAGCATGGCCCAGCTGGCATAACTCAGTGGTTGAGCTTCAACCTATAAACCAGGAGGTCACAGTTCCATTCCAGTCAAGGCGTGCAGGAGACAGCCGATCAATGATTCTCTCTCATCATTGAAGTTTGTATCTCTCTCTCCTCAATTCCTCTCTGAAATCAATAAAAATATATTTTAAAAAAAGATAAATTAAATAACATAAAATTATCATTTTAGGTAAAAAAAGTCATATATTTGCAATATCAAAAGTGTCAACATATATAACTATTAAAAGTCTTTACAAAGTAAATCAAACATACCTAAGTATGTTTGACTACATTATAATTCTAGTAAAGCAAAGATTATTCAACAGTGGGAAATGTTTGACATTATGAAAAAAAACAAAAGAAATTTGTAAAATTATATTAATAGATGCCAAAACACATTTACTGAAATTCATAACCATTTATAACAAAACTTTTAAGAAAAGCAGAACTGGGGGGTGGGAGGGAGGAGACACTAAGCTACAGAAAATATTTATACAATTTAATATCAAATATTTGTTAAACTATGAAATAATAAAGACAGACCAAAGAAAATTAGAAATATATGAGATTACCACTATCACTTTATTCATTCAAATTTCTTTAACTAAATAAAATAGGAACAATTTTTTAAAAGCAGCATAAATATACAAAATTGAGAAAAAACAATATTTTTATTTCCTGATTTTATGATTGGTTTTGGAAAAGAAAATCAAAGTTTCTTCTGAAAATTTAAAAACTTATTAAGAGAGAATTGCACTGAAGCTGAATAAATTTGCAAATATTAAAGTCACCTTAATGTAAAGGTTACTTCTAATTCTATTAATCTGTGGCTGTTAATGGTTTTCTATCTCAATCAAAATTGTAAAATCCTTAAGACAAAATTGAATGATAAATACAATACATATAGAAACTTCTATAATATTTCATAAACAAATTGGGTGGGATCATGCAAAATAATTAAAATATGTTCTTTTCTAATTATTTCACAAATTTAATGCAGTTCTAATCAAAATTCTTAGAGAATTTGGTGGGGAGAATAGATTCTAAAAATTGATTTTAAGTTTCTTATAAATAAGTATATCAGTAAAAGTTGATTTTAAAGTGTTAAAAAAATGAGGAGTTATTAACTCTACATATAGTTAAGATTAGTCTAACTCTATTCAAAGCTGCGTGAAATTGACCCAAGAATAAATAGCTAAATTAGTAAATGAACTAGAGAGTCTAGAAATAGATTTAATTGTACTTGGGAGGTTAATAAGTTCTAAATGTGGCATTTTAAATGAATAAGAAAAAGATCTTTAATTTGCTATATTGTTCTTGTGCAGTAGCTATCCACCCCAATATAAACCAAATAGATCACTTCTTCACAATATTCAGTAACATATTCTAGATGAAATAAAGTTGTAGGTGCTTCCCCAAAAAAGAGTTCATTTAAAAATAAAGAAATTTAGGAAAATATTCTTGTAAACTGTTACTAGGACAGAAACTCAAAACTAGAAAAGGAAAAAAATACATATTTGACAACTTTTTTAAAACAATTGTATTTAAAAAAAGATATAATTATTAAAAGAGAGACTGGGAGAAAATTATGGCAACATGTGAAAACAAAAAACTTAATCTTCATAATAAGATGAAGAGAAGACAACCCAACAGAAAAATAAACACAGGATATGAGCAGACATTTTTAGAAGAAACATGGCAAATGGCCAATAAATCTGAAAGAATGCTTACTGTAGTCATCAGGGAAATGCAGTGAGATACCATTTTGCGCACATCAAATCTGTAGACACAGAAAGGAAACACTCAATAGACCACCTGTGAAAGTAGGCACTCCTTCAGTGGATAAGATTCTAAACCTCCACAACTTTTTGAAATCTAAGTTAAAAAGACACACACTTTAAACAAGCAAATCTCCTTTTGAGGATTTACCACACAGGTACAAATGTACAAGTTTATAAGTGATTTTCAGTTGTATTTAGAGTAATGCTATATATTTACAGTATATTTTTATGTATTCCATATCCCTTCCCACTTGGAAAAAAAATAGAGACACAAACGGGACAGTCATCTAATGATGAACAGCTGACCACATTCTGGTACATTTTAAAGACTATCAGAAAGCTATTAAAGGGGAGGAAAATGTCTCTACTATCTTAGGGTCCCTGACTAGCCCCAAGATTTAAACTGACTTAACATGGAGAAACAGGAGAAAAGCATGCCATTTTTAAAAATTTGTACATGTCCTAGTACATGAGAGCCTTCACAAAATAAGGAAGAGCCAAAGATGTGACCGGTACAGAAAGCTTTATACCTTTTAGATAAAGAAACAATAAATTTGTGAATTGACAAGACTAAGGGGTTTGGGCTAGGGGTAGTAAGTGGAATATAAAGATTCGTTTAATAAAATTTGCTTGTACAAATATCTTGGCCCCACATTTCCCATCTCTGGGGATAAGACTAACTCCCTTCTGATTTGGAGAGAGTACCTTTCACATGAAAGTTTTACCTTCTGTTTTCAGGAAGAAAAACACACCACTTTCATAATAACTACTTTCATGTTGGTTATTTATTAATTCTAAATAACCAATATGTCAAAATGGCTTAATTGGGGTGACAGATTTTGGGTTCTTTCATTATTTAAAAAAATTACGGAGGTTCATATGCATTGATAAGAAGCTATATTTGGATTTAAGTGGAAAAGGATTGCAGTATAATTTTTACCCAATGATTACATTAAAAATAAAAGCGAGGAAACAAATATATTTGAATATTTGTTTGTGAAAGTTCATTTAAGCTTAAATCAAAATGTGAAAAAACTCACACAGCAGTATCATTGTTTTCCTAGAATATAGCAGGGGTGTCAAAGAGAATTGAGGCAAAGGGAGTGTCTTGAGTTTTTCCTTCTAATACATCCTTTGTGTAGGTATCCAGGGTGATTGATCTACTGACTAATCTGCCTTTATGCATAACCAGAGGCCTGGTGCACGGATTTGTGCACTGGTGGGGTCCCTCAGCCTGGCCTGCGGGGATCGGACCAAAACCAGCTTTCCAACATCCTCTGAGGGGTCCTGGATTGCGAGAGGGTTCAGGCCAGACCGAGGGACCCCACCAGTGCATGATCGGGACCGGGAGGGACCACGGGGGGGCTCCAGGGCATGTTGGGCCCATCTTGCCCAGTCCCAACCGGGACCCCAGCAACATGCTAACCTACCAGTCAGAGCGTCTATCCCCTGGTGGTTAGTGCATGCCATAGCAACCGGTCCAATGGTTGAACAGTCAGACATTTAGCATATTGGGCTTTTATTATATAGGATTCTTTTTACCTCCATATTCCTGCTTTCTCCCACATGGAATGCTTCCCTCTTTCCTACCCACCTACAGAAATGCAGTATATTCACAAGGACTGGCTCAAATTTCTCTCTCACTTAAAGCTTGTTCTGACTAAGTCAGAATGTATTTCCTCCTGTTAGCAAATTATTGTTCTGTTTCTGCATCATCAATGCCAGTTTTGTCTCTTGATCAGGATGCAAGTTGCCAGGGATCAGGCCCTGTTTTCTTTCTTTTGTGTCTCTCTAAACACATAGCACATGCACAGTGTCTAAGAAGAACCTTGAATCAATTGAATGATGTAAGCCATGACAGTTTATTTGACAGATCAATGTAAAAAAAAGTTATAACCCAAAGTAAACATATCTTTTTTATTTTAATAATTTGTGCAATATTGCAAAACAGCCCAATTTTAAATAAAAAGCAATAGGCTATTCATTATTTACCAAATACATTTGAAAGTATCACAGTAAAATGGATTATTATATATTTAAATCATATTTTCTGCCCCAGAGGTACTAGTTCAAACTGTCTAAAATTCAAGTGTTTCAAGAAGGCTCTTCCTTTATATTTGAAGACACCTAACAACTAGCCATTGTGTTTCAATTGTAATAAATGATACACGATGGGGAAATGTAGGAATTCAAGAAATGCCATGGAAGAAAGAAAACAAGGGAAATTTTCCATTAAGAGACTCTATGCTAAATGTTTCTTATATTTTAGATATTCCCAGGAGTGCTAGAGGGGAGAATTAGCCATCAGCGATGTTCCATGAACATGATGACCTGGGAAATTAATATCAGAGCATATTGATATGAATGTTATATAACAGTTCTGAAAATTTTTCCAGATGGATTTATGTATTTGAGAACAGATGTTTCTTCTTCTTGATTTTTTTCTTGTCAGCATTGAAAAACTGACTTTGAAATTTTAGATCAATTTATAGATTTCCCATAACATTAATTCACTTTCTATAATGTTCTATTTGAAGTAAAAATAATCTTTATTTTTATGGCAATGGAAAAAAAATCCTTTTGGAATATAAAATTGGATAGTCAGTATAATAAGGGAGATAGTTAAGTAGTACATTTTTCTTAGGGACAATCTGTATTGTTTGATTTCTTAGAGAAAAAAAGAAGAGTCAATTAGTAAAAATTATATTGTAAAACCAGTGCTAATTTAAAATTCTTTCTGATATCGAAAGAACTGAAAATTTTAAATAAATACATAAAAGTAATTATTTCTTTTTTTCAAAAAAATTGTTTTTAGCTCTAGCCAGGTTGCTCAGTTGGTTGGAGCATTGTCCCGTACACCAAAAGGTTATAGGTTTGATTCTCAGTCAGGGAACACACCTAGGTTGTGGATTGGATCCCTATTGCAGAGCATAAGGAATATATAACCAATCGATGTTTCTCTCTCCCCTGCTCTCTAAAATCAATCTTTAAAAAGTAATATGTCCTTAGATGAGGGTAAAAAATGTTTTTTTATTTTTTCATCAAGTTTCTAGAACTCTTCTAATATAGCTATGCTTAAATTATTTTTAGAATCATTTTTCATAACTGTGCCTCTAAACTTAGGTTTAATGGTTCAAAGACTGTGATAATTACAACTAATAATTTTTTAATAAATACAATATTTTAAAACAAACACTAGTGAAAAAGAAAAAAAGGAAATGATGTAGAAAATCAATGCAAATGAAATTGTACCACAAAGTGGAAAAAACACCCACATTGACTTACAAAACATGGATAGGACAAGTCCATGGTTTTACTGGTTCTAGTGAAGAGTATACATATACTAGAGGCCCGATGCATGAAATTCATGCAAGACTAGGCCTTCCTTCTGCCCTAACCAGTTTGACTCAGTGGATAGAGTGTCGGCCTGTGGACTGAAAGGTCCCAGATTCGATTCTGGTCAAGGGCACATCCCCAGTAGGAGGTGTGCAGGAAGCAGCTGATCAATGTTTCTCTCACATCAATGTTTCTAACTCTCTGTCCCTCTCTCTTCCTCTCTGTAAAAAATCAATAACATATATTTTTTTTAAAAAAAGAGTA